>NC_026001.2:7850374-7906708 GCF_000442705.2 Elaeis guineensis
ATAGAGTTTTAGAAATCCAAAACTCTTTCCTTTTTGTACCAAATTTTCCAGATTTTTTCTATGATTTTTGTGACTTTTAGGGCACATATTGTGCACCCTTTGCTGGTGGTTCCATGCACGAAAAATAAGGAGGAGGCGCTCAAGAGTTGGGCGCCCCTATCTTGCCATGTTTGGATAAGCCTTGACTAATATTTGACCTAGACAAAAACTCTATCATATCTCTCTCTATAAAATGAGTTTCTTTATGAAATTTTTGAATAATATAGAAATTTGAAGACTTTGGGGCATCCAAAAATCAGAGAGAAAGACCTTTGGGTTGTGGAGATATAATAGACACAAGATAGGGTGTCTAAGAGAGAGTAAAGAGAAGAAGAAGAGGATCTTCTTCTAGGTTATTAGTTTCATCTCTTTTCTTCTTCCATCTTGAGTTTTCTGAGAGCGTCTCAGATCTGAAACTCCTCCTCCTACTTTTTATCTTAGAAGAGTCTAAATCAAGAAGAAGGAGGCACCTGATCAACCATCGAAGAAGGATCAGTGCAGTACTAGCATACTGTACTGATTTCCTACAGCAGAACTTCTGATTGAGATCGTGGGCTCGTGTGAATGACTCCTAGAGATCGGATGCATGTGCGGTTTGCAACATTATCCTTAAGCCCGGATTAGTAAGGTTAGAACATCTAACTTGCAAGGTAATAGATCTGATCTATTGTTTAATACATACATTAGATGTAGTATAGAAACATGTTGATATGATCAACATGTAGTTCATGCTCTATATATTTTAATTTCTGATTTAATGCTATGTAATAATCATGTAATAGGATCTTAGATCTAGGAATTCTCTGATTTTAAAAAATAAATTTTGATTTATTTTAGTCTTCCGCTGCATGATCTTGAAAAAGTTTCAGGATCTAATCTTGAAACTCTAGATCTGGTTCCTTCAATAACCCTATAACATACTCCACCATATCCAAAGTATCCCGTACATATCTTTATATCATGTTTGAATATAAAACCAAAATATGAATTTATGTGCACAAGATTCTATGATGATTTTAAGGTCTAAAAATCACTTACACAACTCCTACTTAGAGAATCATCTTTTGACATGCAAATAAAACTTCATAAATATTCTCTTTGGTAGGTCAATTCAGTCGCTCATTCCCTAATGAGCATCACATCTTTGTATTAATATTCCATACAAGTGGCTTGTGAGATCAGCCACCCTCGCCATCGAGCATATATAGAATATGCCAGTCTATCTGAAATATTGATCACTGACTCAATGCTCTTATAACCAAAAATATTTAAGATTAGGATTTTAGATCTCATTGGCATAAACTCTTCATGGTCCTAAAGCTATTGTCCGAATCTATGGGGTTCATTATAATCTTAAATATAATAAGATGCAGCTGAAAATGATGAATCATAAAATACCTAATTTATTTATAAATGAATAATGTTATTACATGAGTTGAAAGTTTATGAAGAAAAGTTTTATCGTATTACTTATGCGATTGGCTTGTAAGCACTATTCTTTCGCCCTCCTTTATATAAACAGGGCTAAGTAAACCCTAAGGGGATAAGCTCTAAGAGGAAGGAACTCCCATAGCCTCCAGATCTCATGGTAAGAGGTTCTTGATCCCTCATCCATTATTCTATTCTTTTCTTGCAGGTCAGCAAATCCATGAGGTATCAAGGCTGAGGTGATATCAAAGACCAAACTATCAAGTCTGAGGCCAAGATCGAGATGATATCCAAGGCCAAGCTATCAAGCATGAAGCCGACCCACCAAGCCTAAGATCAAAATGAAGGCCGAGCTCCCAAAGGCCGAGATCTCAAATGACTAAATTAAGCGACCATCTCCAAATTGGCTAAATGTTGATCAATCTAGACTGACCCATCTTAGATCAGCTAGGTGCTGATTAGATCTAACCATCTCCAGATTGGCTAAACACCGTCCAGATCTGACTATCTCCGGATCAATCGATGTCAACCAGATCCAACCATCCTCCAAATCGCACAAATGCCAATCAGATCCAGACTGACCATCTCTAGATCCATCAAATACCAACTAGATCCAGACTGACCATCTCCAGATCGATTAGACATCGATTAGACCTAAGCATCTCCAAATCAGCCAAATGCTGGCTAGATATCCGATCATCTTCAGATCGATCGATACTGATCAGATCCGACCATCAGATCGATCAAATGTCGATCAGATTCAGACCGACCATCTCCGGATTAGCCAAATGCTAATCTGATCCAAGCAAGCATTCTTGATAAGGCAGAGGTAATAAGTATATATCGCTAAATATGATAGAAAATTATGGACAATATGTCGCTTGATAAGGCAGGAGTAATAATCCGATTCTCCTTTTTCCTTGCGACTCCTCCATTCCTATCCATAAATAGAGGGCTAAAGGGGACCTCTAGGATAAGCTCTCACCTTTCTACCAAAACTCACTCTTTCCCTTCTATTCCCTAGTTTTCTGATCTAAGCATTAGAGGGTCTCACCGGAGCCAACTTTGGTCAGTGATTTATTTTATAGGTCACTCCACCGCTCAGCTCCAATCATATCTCTTCTCTGATCGAGCCGACCTTGGCCAAAAGACTAGAGGCAACACTTTGCAACTGACTCTCTCTCGACAAAATTCTAATGCTTCAATTGGGATTGGATTCGCTCATCCCACCTTGGGTTAAATTTTTATGGAAGCTCCACTAGCTGAGGTTTCTCTGTAAAACTGTTTTCAATCAAAGAGGGATTTCTGCAGCTAAAAAGATCTCTAGTACCTTGTATGCAAGGGTTTTGAAGGAGTTTCAGCATGTTATTGTCTCTTGCCCCATTGCAACACATAATGTTGGGCCAAAATAGCCGATGAAGAGCAGCTCCTAGACATCCCTCACTCTTTGCCCACATTGGTTGTTGTTCTATCTAGTGCCACGGTACAAAACGAGACTAAAACCAAGATGATCTATATGGTATGGCTTATCTGGTTTGTTAGAAATATGAGGCTATTCCAACATGAGTTCCTACCTCCTGATATATAATATATTAGTCAGGAAGGTGAATTGCCTGGCTCTAATTTCCATTCAACAGGCTCTTTCTCCTCGTAGCATTCAATGGAAGAACTGCTATAGTTCTCAATCACCATCTCAGCAACTATCTTCGGATAAAATTATCTCTTGGTTACCCCAACCTTTCGCTATGCTAAAAGTGACATTCTGAAGCTTCTTCTCAATGTTCTACGGCTACTGTAGGTTATATTATTAGAAAATGGGATGTATTCTTACTAGTAGCTGGTGGAAAGGCTTTATAATTATCCTCTGCCCTTATGGTGAATTGGTGGGTGCTTGGCTTGGGTTGTATATATTCATACCATCAATCTTTTTCAGGGTTACAAAATCTGGTTGCAAGGTGATTCTATCATGACAGTAAAATAAATTAGGCACCATTCAGTTCAAAAACTTGGACTTCTTGCTCTACTACATGACATTCAAACGTAGAGATCAAACAAGCAAGTAATTGAGGTGTCTCACATTTGCAGGGAAGGTAATACAGCAGCGGATTGGTTGGCTCGCTAAGCTATCTATGGAGACTTTCTGCTGAGACTGGGTGATGAATTTCATGCTGATCTTCTTCAAATCCTAAAGTTTGATGCATATGGCATTGGTTTTTATTGATATATTTAGCTGTTTATTATCATTGAGTTCTGTATGTTCTTTCTGTTTCTCTTTAGTTGAGTTTTTCTTATCTAGATGTACCAAAAAACACCACATAGTGATAGATAATTTATTAGGATGGTACCGTGCGATGCATGACCTACAGATATCATGTTAAAAAAACATGCTCATCCAGATCAGAAGATATTCTACAACCGTAATAATCATTGCAATGGTTATTATGATGCTTGTGTGCATGTTCCTTGGTGTGCTAACTATAATCCTTTGTATGCAAGTAGTATTTGTTAAAAGAAATCATCTACACATTCTTAAAATACAGTGATATAATTCAATATCAAACATCTATAATTGCGCTAGCTTAATCACTGTTATCTGCCACCCAAATTATAGATTCTCAAAGCATGACAGCTGTTGTGATTATTAAGGCATGCTGTATGAATGATTCCGGTCTATAACTAGGATGAAAACCATGTTGAATTGATTCAACTTGATGATCTGGCTACTACAAATAATTCCACTAGATCTAATAGCCTACAAGACGAGTAAACAGTGTGCATTCATCCCCTTAGCCAAGTGTGCAATTATGATTACTTCTCTCATAAAGTCACACTCTTCTGACCCAAAGTTGATGACTTCTATCCATCTCCCCATGCAGCCAGCCATGAAGTCAAGATTGCTGGGGCTGTCAACAGCCTAAACTCTGGTTAGAGGGTGGGTGGCCGGCATTTTTCTCCTTTAGGGCCCAGCAAGGAAGGAACATCTCTCCATTCCCACCGGATCAAGGTTCGGAAAAAAACAAAGAATAAAAAGAGAAAGCTACCAAACAACTGCGTTATAATATTTGGAGTCGGTCATCTGTGGGCTTTTCAAGTCTCAGCAGTACTGGTGATTAATTAACTATGAAAAGAGGGAGGGGAAACTTGTGTAGGCTTCAGTTAGGTTGATGTCACCTACTATTTTATAAGCTTGTTTTCAAATTTCTTTTTGATGGATATTGAAGTGGAAGTCCAACCAACTGGACCACCTGTCCCAACTTTCTATGTTTTTTGCATATAATTTTAACATTAATAAATATTCTTTTTTATACTTTATTGGAAAATATTATACATGGAGCACCATTTTATTCTTTATTTTTTTCCCCATTCCATTTGGCATTCACCAGATGACCCAACCTTTAGATGATTCTCGCTTACCTGTCATATATTGCACCAGTCTGCATTTGCTTAAAAACCAAGAAATTGGAAGGAATGATAACATGTACAATGCTCTAGTTTTTACTCTTTCTCATATAATGGAAGAGAAGAAAAAGGTATGATAACAAAAAATACACTATATTTTAATTTATTAATACGAGCCCTGCATATGTAAGAAGAAACCCCAGTCATCAGCAAAAGAACAAATATGTTTATAAAATTTTTTAGATAGGTATGTTTTTACTAATTAAAAAATAGAAAGATGTAAATTTCCGTTCAGATTTGAAATATTTGCATTTGGATCTCAAAAAACTTTAAAACTTTAAAATTGTTGCAAAATGGTCTAGCTATCGATCTCCATTAAATTAAGAATATCATCATGTGAGGATCATCTAGTGGCTTAATATTTATAATATTTCATAATTAACCTTCTTACTAACTTTGCAAGGAGCTCATGTTTTAGCGGGAAATTGAAAAAGGAGAAAAGTAGCACTTTCAGATTTGTGCCTATGGATGAATGATCTTGCCTTTTAAGATTTATGTAGATGGATGGATGATGAAAGATATAGTGCTTTGAGATCTATGTAGACAGATGAATAATAAAGATTAAAATATTTTAAATTTATGTAAATATATAAATGATAATAAATAGAGTATTTTGAGATTTATATAGGAAGTTCAATGATAAAGGATAGAATGCTTTAAAATCTACGTAGGTTGATGGATGATAAGGGATGAAGTGCTTTAGGATATATGCAAATAGATAGATGACTGAAGATGGATTACTTTGAGATTTATACAAGTAGGTAGATGACAAAGGATGAAATATTTTAAAATTCATATGCATAAATGAATGATAGAGGATGGAGTGTTTCAATATTTGTGCAAGTAGACTGATGATAGAGGACAAAATGCTTTAAGATCTATGCAGATGAATGGTTAATAGATGATGGACTACTCGAGATTTGTGCAAGCAGACAGATGACAAATGATGAAGTACTCTTTAAGATTTGTTCAGATAGATGAATGATTAAGAATAGAGTGGTTTAAGATCTATGCAAGTAGTTGGATGATAGACGATGGAATGCTTTATACTTTATAGGGCGAATAGATGATAGAGAATTGAGTGTTTTGAGATCTGTATAGGCAAATGGATCATAGATGAAGTACTTCATGATCTTTATAGATAAATGGATCATAGATAGAATGTTTTGTAATCTATACAAGCGAATGGATAATAAAGAATGAAGCTTTTTAAGATTTACGTATATAGATGAATGATTGAGGTTGGACCGCTATAAGATCTATGCTGGCAAATAAATGATAAAGGTGTAGTATTTTAAGATTTATGTAGATGGATGAGTGATAGAAAATAGAGTACTTTGAGATTTATGCAAATAAATGAATGATAAAAAATAATCTTTCTGAAGCAAGGATATTTTTATCTTTTTAATCATTCTATTAATAGTATTAGTATTCAGTTAGACAGCTCGGCCATAGTGCAATAAATTTGAAATTTTAGTGGCCAATTGGGACATTTTAAAAGAAGATTTGTGAAATTCTAATTGAAGAAGAAACATTATTTTGATTACATGTGAAATTTCGTTGTGTGTGGACTGTTATAATTCTTTCTATTTTAAATTAACATTTATTCATAATGCTATTTTTATCCATAGTTGCTTTTATTATAGAGTATTATTTTTTATCAAAAAGGTTTTTGAATATGTAAAATTTTACTTAAAGATGGAAAATTAGGGAGAGATCATGGAAAGAGCTTAAGAAAATAGATTTTTTTTTTTTGATGGGTGGTAGGGCAGGTCATGCATAGGGAGAGGGAGAAGAGAGCCTTTTTTTTTTTTTTGGATGTATGTAGGTTGAAGATGGCTTTAGGCTCCGAAGCTACTACATGAGGCTGGTCTCAATACCTTTCCCATTATATTTTAATAGATGTTGACAATTTATACAAGTTTCAATTAGTCATTGTATTAGATCTCTTCACACATAATTTAAACTTTGTTTTTAGGAAAACAAAGTTGTATCTTGCTAGTTGCACTCTCTTGTTAAGAGGAGATTTTTCATCTCCGAACCCTAAAGTTATTGTTATCAAATTTCTTAAGTGTCTGATATAAGTAATTCTTCTGTCACTTTTTAGGAATCTTTCGTGATGCTTCTCATTTGTTCTCAAAAATATTATTGCTTATTATGTTTTTTCTTATATATATCTTGTCTTTTGGTTAATCAACATTCAAAGTATCTGTATTTTCTTTTATAATCTATTTCCACCTTAATATTCATAGATGATTAGGGAAAGTTTTAGTAGAAACTAACAATAAGTAATATCAAGGGACAATTAGCTAGTAGAGATTACGAAGATTGGTCTTGATCACTTATATGCTCTTTTTTTTTCTTTGACTAATAACCTAGTAAATAAAGCTTACACCACCTCTAATGATTTTTATAATTAGCATATTAGGACTCTCTTAACTTACCAAATTTACAAAAGTATGCAATCTATATTTCTAATATACTAGTAGCAACATATGATAAAATAAATAATTTCACCATTTTATATATATTCGTGCTACAATAAATTGGCACCAATAGAAAAAAATAAGAATTGCATATAATAAATATTAAATAATTACTACATGGGCAGAATTGAAATAGCAAAAGAACAGAGGCAAAATTCAATTGTAAGGAAGTAATGGACATGGAGTGGAAAGGTTAGACATTAATATTGAAATGAGATAAGCAAAAGTGGAGCTCTTGCTCTTTGGAATTTTCTTAGAGAGTTTTTAAGTCACAAGTATCCTTCAAGATGTTGCAAATTTGTTTAGGAGGCTTTCACATAGCATTTTGTCACCCCATATAAATTAGGATCTTATAAAATAACTAATTTTTTGGCAAATTAACCAAGCCCAATAGAATGTTTGACAATACAGTTTGGGAGGAGGCCATGCGCATGCAGCTGCACAAGTTTCAAGTTACGTAGTTGTTCACTTTTATGCAGCATAAAGTTACAGAAGCCTTGCCCAAGTCCTTTTCTTTTTTTATTTTTTAATTGTAAAATTTGAATCTCGTGCTACATAACATCAACGGTCAATTCACGCTCTAGTGGCTCATCATTCGCAGTCTTAAAGTGATTAGAAGGGCTGCCACTTTGAGTCCACCAAGCGTATCATAAAGGTTAAATTAAAGCAATAAAAGTAGCTTAAATTTTTCAATTTTTTATTTTCAAAAATAACTTTTTTTATATTTCTTTATTAGATATTTAAAATAAAAATTCACACTAAAGAAATTCAAAAGATTTTCCTGGAAGTTCCATGATTCTATCATAACGGGACCCCTTCATCTTCCAAGCATCCATTTCATGATAGGCTGTTGGTTATTGCAAAATATAAAAACTTATTCCAATAAAAAAATATAGTTTATCATAGAAATCATGAAAAAAATTATAAAAAAGTCATATCAGTTTAAAATTTAAAATTTTATTCGGATCGAAAGCATATAATAGCAAAACTAAAAATATATTGTAGCAGACAAATCTTGGAAAAAGTTTCATGAAATAGGGTTAGTACTAATTTTTTCAAAGGTTAAGTTACCTCATGTCTAAAATCTTTAGATCCCATGCGCCTTGCACATGCATTATGAGCAGCAAAGTGTTATATGAGCATCTTCAGACTTCCTCATCTGCTTGTTGCCTGGAATTCCAGTTATACTAGGCTTTGGGGTATCTAGATCCAACCCATTTACTTAATGGATTGGCCCACTTCAAATCTCCTAATGGGGTGGACACAGATAGACAAATCCAGAGTCTTCCACTAAAAATTTCAGTCTTTCTCAAAATTTCCACATCTTCCATATTAACCAAGATATACTGAAATTATACATTATCCAAGTCTCAACCACTTGCTAAGATCCAATAAGAAAACCAAACTGACTGAGCAGAATTTTGTGTAATGACATCCTTTTTATTTCAAAATTATTTTTTTTTGGTAAAATTTATTTCAAAATTATTTGTAGAGCCATCCAATCTTTGGACAGCAAATATTTATTGCTTTCAAAGGAAATGTAAAAAAAAGCAAGGAGTGGCAGAAATATGTTGCTATCTCCTACACTTATTTGCAAGGAAACAAATATACAAAACTAATAATGGCTGTCCAATGGTTGAGCTGCCTTAGAAGATGGGTAAGAATGTAGGCTGCCTTGTTTTGTTTGGATTGGTTTGCAAACAGATTGCGTACACAAACTGGCTCTGGTTTTATCATTCCCTATCAACAGCCTCAGAGCATTGGCATCATTTGATCGGTATTTTTGTGCATGGATCAACAGTATTTTTCTAGCGAGAAATTATTAGATAGAATCATTTACTACATGATGTAGACAAATCTATAAAATATCCACACGTCAACCATTCCTGATTATTCATTAAATACTGACCATGGTTAATCATGATTTAGTAGAAAATAAATCATGATTACAATTTAATGGAGAATTAGAAATGGCTGAAGTGTGGAATTTTTATAGGTTTGCCTATATTCTAGAATGATTCTTACTAATATTTTCTCCCAAGGGGCAGTACACCCTGTAGCAGCAACAGAATTGAGTGAAAGCTGCAGGCTGGATTTGTACCATATCTCCAGCACTTCGGCTCTCTTCTTTTTTTTTTTTTTTCCTCCGTGCTTTGTCGGTGCCAATAGGGGCTAAAGCCTCAAAGATATTGTGCAATTTTTTATTAACAGATTGCAAGGCTTCATGTTTGATCTATATCAAAACTAGAGAGAGGAACATTAAAAGTTTTTTTTGGTGGTCCCCATCCCATTCTCCATATATTACGATCTTGAATCTTTAACTTAATGCTGGGTAGGTATGTTTTTTTTTTTTTTTTGATGCAAATGCTGGGTAGGTATGTTGGTTTCTAATTTGTGCATCCAAACATATCTATTGATTTGACAGCGTTTCACCAAAGGAGAAAAAAAACAGTACTCCTGACCGAACCAGGTTTCCTTTCCTATTCTAAAATCTTACGTACAGTGGTGTTTTTTTTGATAAGGATCTTATGTACTGTGGGTGGAGACACTAAAGAAAGAAGACTATTTAGCGAGGTCCACTCTGTACAATAGATTAGGTTCAATAAGCATGGATTTGCTATATTTTCTGAATTCAGAGAAGGTTATCTAACTGATCATGGTCAACCATGTAATATGAATGCAAAAATCACTATTAAATAATTTCATATTTTAGTTTTGTTAACTAACCTTTTTGTTGAAAAATAAGCAGACATATGATCAGATTAGATAGCATTATTGCATTATTGTAACAAGTGAAGAATCAATACACTTTGGCAAATTGGAATCAATCACATGGCAAATTGGAATCAATAGCATGGCATCGCTGTCTCAATGAGGATAGCATTTTAGTGATTTATTCTTAGTATTTGACATCCCACCATCCTCTATGAAACAAGGCTGGTCTTAAGTCATATATAGTGGCACTGTGTTGGTTTAATGTTAGTTGTAGGACCGAAAGTAGATTAGATATCGGTACATCCATATCTATATTTGTTTTACTCAGTGAATACAGTTGCATATATAAATGTTAGTCGGGTATAAAAATTTATATCAATATTTATTTTAAATAGATACAAATAAAAATTAGATATTAAAAATATGAATATTATATTGATAGAAGTTGAATATTTAAACTTTACGGTCATAAAATTAAAGTTATCATTATGTTGAAGGTAAATCAAATTCATAGTATGTTGATATGGTCATTTATTTTCTTAAAAATTCATGAATGCTATACAAAATTAAATAAAGTTTCAAATAAAAATAGATATTTAGATATGGATTGAGGAGTTGTCTATTTATATCCATATCTTTTTTTCGATAGATACTATACAATTACAGATATTAGTAAGATGCTTAAATTTTTATTTATATCTAAATAGATTTCGATAGAAAAATGAATGCAGATAGATATTATCCGGTTTACTTTTCTTCCGTAATTAATTGCACTAACCACAAGTTATACATCAGGAAACACGGAATGCAAGATATTTTGCACTGTATACATCATGAATACCTAATGCATACCAATTCATGTTCAGTGATGGACATTTGATGATCGATGGTCCCATAAGCACCAGATTTAACCCAACATCCTACAATAATTCGGTCCCATCTTTTCCCTTAAACTGATCTCGAAAGAAACATCCAAGGGCAACAAGGGGCAGAAGTCATGGCCACCGCCTATGGCCGAGACCAGCTGTCCCATTCTCACAAGACCTGGGATTTCACTTATGCTATGCTCCTGTTTGAGTCCATGCACCATCATGATTCTTTCTTAAATAACATGAAAGCAAGCGTCGGGGCCTTTGACGAGGCATGCTCCATAAAAAACGTCTCCTCTCTCCAAAAGCAAACACCACAATCAATAGAATCCACCTAATCCCGGGCTGTTGTTTCTCTCTTTTAACACCTATATATACCTCTCCTTGCTGCCTCAACAACTGCATAGATATATATAAATTAATACAAACCACTCTAGCCTTCTATGTTCTCCTTAGGTTGATACAAGCACACATATAAATGCAAGCAGAGGAGAAGAGAGTAGAAGAAGAGATGATGGGGAGGGAGGAGGAGGATTGGGAAGCCGAAAGAGCAGCGGAGATAGACTATGTGTTCAAGATAGTGGTGGTGGGGGACTCGGCCGTGGGGAAGACACAGCTGCTGGGGAGGTTCACCAAGGATGAGTTCTGCTTCGACTCCAAGTCCACCATTGGTGTCGAGTTCCAAACTCGCACCATAACGCTCAACCACAAGCGCATCAAGGCCCAAATTTGGGATACTGCCGGCCAAGAGAGGTACAACCATTCTCTCCTCCCAAAATCCCTTCTTTTTCTTTTCTTTTCTTTGTTGTTGTTATTGTTGTTGGACCAGCGATCTTCATGATTCTTAATCTGAAAATATATCGAAACAAAGGTAGTATTCTTAATGATTTAGATTGATGATTTTCTTACTGGTTATGATCTAAATCTCATGCATCTCTAAAGTTTGAACTTTTTTGATGTATTAGTTAGAATTATAATGTCTTAAGAGGTGTTCTTAACTTGAAAGTTTGAGTAATTATTGAAGTTAAGATAGATTAGAAGATTTTTTCTTCTTTAGCTGATGATAGTTGTGGTGTTTGGTATTGAGTTAATTTGGATGATGGACAGCTTTACACCACTTTATTATGGGTGGTGTGATTCCACTCGCTTCAGGATGGGGCAAGTGAACTGCCAGTCGCTGTTCATTGAAAAAAAAGGAAGGCTTTAGCGAGAAACACGGTGCACAATATTGGATACTTTATTGTACATCGTTGTCCATCAATATTGGATCCTCTTTCTTGGCTTTGAGCCATAGCACTGTGGTGTCGGATAAGGACGACTGCACCGAAACTAATTTCCAACTACAGGACATCGTGTCCACTCGTGCTCTGTCTTCTTACCGAATGGGACTTGCGTTAGGAATAATGGGAGACTCTGAAAAGAAAAGATTCTAAATTTCATTGGACAGCAGATTCTTATTTCTTTTAATAGAATAGCATGTCCCGTTATCCGACATAGTTTGATTGCCATCCTGGTTGAGCATTCTAGTAGATACCCACCCTCAATCTTTTTCTCTTTTTTTCTTTTCTTACTTTTTTAATTTTTTTAAAATATTGTTTCCTTTCTTTTTCTTCTTCCCTTCTTTCTTTTCTTTTCTTTTCTTTTTTCTTTCCCCCCTTCTAAGCTTGTGTGGATGGCTTTTGGAGTTCCACCCTCTCCTAAATTATTCTCACATAAATAGAATAAGATGGCCGGGATATCCCTGTTTTACTGAGATTTAAACCGTAGGAGAATAATCTGAAACTTGAAAATATATAAATAACTAAAAGGTTCACTTTGTAAATGTTGTCATCCTCATCTTTAGTGTGTTTGGTGGAAACTAAAGGCAAAATCAATGGACGTTGCTCTTATCACCATCTTCGTCTCTAATGCTGGGTGGACAGCTTTAAAAAAGATACATATATTTGTTAAAGCTAATAATTTCTCTATTGAGTTGATAGGACCATGAAATGGACCCTTTTCAGTGATAGGTGGATGTCCAGATAATTAGCTAACTGTATCCCTCTAAGTTGATGTGTGAAATTTCTGGTAATAGATAAAATGGAACACAAGCCAAATCAATTGGGCATGTGCTTATCCTAACATAAATTGAGAACCGGCCAATTGCTTGAGTTGGTAAAATTTCTTCACACAAAAAGCTTAAATCTTACTCTCACTTTAGTAACCAGCTGGGTTTTACTTATCCTCATTTCAATATGTATAGAAAAAAAGACTGCCCAAGAAGGACAATATGCAAGCCCCATTATGTACCTTATGTTCTTTCCCTTGTGCCACCATTGCTATTTGAGATATTTATAGGAGATAGCCATTGATGACATGGAGAGAAAGCAAGTTATGGCTTGATCAGAAAACGGAGGTTTTTTCATCTCGTAATTTTAGTAATATCAAACATGCTAGTTAAAAAGCTAAATTCATATTTTTCTGCTAAAAGTATAGGATGCTAAATTATCTCTAAGACAACTATAGCAAACTTATCAAACAGATAGATCAAGTTAAATCTTAGTCCGCATACTTGGTATGAGAATGTCTGTATAAACGAGTCTTTTGGGAAGTGCCCCAAACACATATCTGCCGGCTTTCACCATCATTACCTGTGAAATCCACACCTCTTTTTTTGGTTTCGTGAAGTTTGAAAACAATAGCTGAAGTCACTATTGCCACACTCAAGCTGAATGAAATATATGATGTGAATCCAATTTAGTTGGAGGATGGATATTTTCATGTCAAAAGAGATTAGTATATCAGATGAAACAAATATAAAATATACAACATATATAAAATAAGTAAAATGTATGCCAAGGTTGGTCCAAGCTAGGTCTGACTACAATTTGAGCCTGAAATATCAAGTATGTTGCAGTCTTCTTTTGCATAATCTAGGCCAGACTGAAGAGTCTTAAGCCAGCCAGGGCCTGTTATCTATCCTCAGTGTTATGGAGGGAAGCATTATTACTTCAGTGATTTCTGTGGAGAATGGTAAAATATTTCTGATCTAACTAATTATTGCGGGTCATTGATTATGCTCGCCACTTCGGTGGCTAGAGAACAAAGGGTCTTAAGTGTCACTAACTATTGCCAGTTCGTTGCAAGTCACATTCTATTGACATGAGGGGCTTCTAAATGTTATTTAGCATGGTAGATTTAAGTGATTTCCATAGACTGAAGTATTGTAATATCTCACCAAGTGTTTCTAGTCAGTAATTACCCTTGAATTTTGGTGTCTTTTTTTTTTTTTTTTTGATGGGAGGGGAGGCAAGATGCCAGCCCATTTTTTATTATTGAAAGAGAGTAATGGACAGAATATTATTTACAAGAGCCAGGCAACAGAAGGTGCCTTAGAGAAAAAATACAGATTGTCTGTAGTCTAAGTTGAGAATTTAAAGGGCAAAACAGTGGCAGCAACAGACCAATGCAGAAGATAATACTTCAGGGCAGAATTCAGATTGAAGAACATGGAAGATAAACAGACAACTTTCATATATCAGAACCAGCATAACACTGTTTGGTGATAAAAGCTACTGTGGGGTTGCACTCATTGGTTTTGCAAGTCAGATTTCGTAGACTTTATCTGATCTAGTAAAGCCTACTGATACCAAACCAATAAGGTGGTTTTGTCCATTTATTTATTTATATCTTGGGTAAGTGATTAGATGATTACATTAATAATCAACCGGATCAGGCCTGCTTACATATACTTATGAAGCATGGTTTGGACATTATGATTGATATATTGTACAATTCTTGATATCTAACTAAATGATTCTGTCTGCCAATAGAAGAATTTCTGGACTGTGTTGTACGGTTGGCAGCTAAAAGCCTGCTAATCCACTTGGTTATCAAGCTGGACAGGTAAATTAGATAAATAGACTGAGAAAGACCAATCGAGCGGCCCAACCCTAGTTGTGATACCCACTGCAACATTTTTTTTCATCTTTTTTCAAGAAATTCTTTAAGTATTCCATTAATTTAACACAAGAAAGATACTAGTGTCAATAGTAGTCTAATTTGTGGATTCACTTCAGTTCAGGTTCCTATCTTAACTTGCAATTCTTGCTTCTTCTCGAGTAGTGGTTTACTTTTCCTTCAACTTACTGGTTGGCATGGTTAGAAACCTAACATTAAACATCTTGCTCCTTTTGTTTGAAATCTCCAGCTCTACTTCACAAAAACTAAGAATATTTTAGAAGAATAACACATCACATTGCATCTATGTGATTACCTCCTCTCTCCTCAATGCAGGTACAGAGCAGTCACTAGTGCTTACTACAGAGGAGCCTTGGTGCAATGTTAGTTTATGACATCACCAACAGGCAGACATTTGATCATGTTGCGAGGTGGGTTGAGGAACTACGAGCCCATGCTGACAATTCCATTGTTGTCATGCTAATAGGAAACAAAGCCGACCTCGCTGGTCGAAGGGCTGTCTCTACTGAAGATGCCGTGGAATTTGCTGAGGAACAAGGACTCTTCTTTTCAGAGGCATCCGCACTTAGTGGGGAAAATGTGGAGAGTGCTTTCCTAAGTATCTTAGAAGAAATCTATGGAGTGGTCTCAAGGAAGGCCTTGGAGTTGGATGAAGCAAGAAGGAATGGAGGGAATGATGTCTTGATGCTAAAAGGAAACAAAGTGTCAGTTCTTTCTGAGGCTTCCATGATGGAAACTAGTGCTATGAAAAAAGGAACACAGTGTGCCTGTTTGTGATGTTGATGTATGGATCAAGTAAATCTACTTAGTTTCAATGGTCAGTGTTTGAACGAGAGGATGCATGCTTTCGCAGAGATTTGTTAAAAAGAAAAGAAAATTGTTGGTTGTTCTTAATTGAATCACCGATAGAAGGGAATTTTATTTTGAACATAGCTTGCATGTTTGTGCTTCTTGTCCCTGAAATTGTATTTTAATGAGCGATATCATGAAGATTAGTTTGCTGCAATGATACGTTTAATACGTGTGACTAATAATTACCAAAATCAATTTGTTGCTAGATTATAATTCCATGCAGCTCTAATGTGTGTTGATATCCCCTCCACTTCCCGTACAGCTGACATATATTAATTATGTTGTGGTTTCAATGTGCATCAATTATGTTAACAACATTATTATGTCCTTCTGGCAAGTGCAGACCTAGTGATGGAAGAAAGCATGCATCAATTGATGCGGAACTTTGGGAGTCAAAACGGAAGGCCGAGGTTCCTTTACGTGTCGGAGATGTCAGGAACAATGAATGGTGCCGGAGATCTGGCGGTAGTTAGAAAGCTGATCTTAATCCTTCCACTCTAGCGATATGCAACGAGTCGTTTCTCCATCCAAGCAGCAGCTATCTGAGACCTTGGGGCTCTTTTCTTATGGGTCAAGGGTGATTGATGGTGCAAGATATGGCCTGCGAAATGGGTAACCAATCTGATCCACTAGCCCAAGAGAACTTGCGCAGGTGCCACCAATTGGTGCCCTATGGCTCTGTTGACCAGCGATCTGATTGTGGGGCCCATGTTCCAGTGGCAGTGGCCTTTTTGTCAGCCTCCCCCACGAAGCAAATCTTAGAGTAAACTAAACTGGTTGAAGAGAGACAACCAAATTCCTTGGAGGGTGGAAGCACCTTTTCTGATGCCGTCGAGCTACTAGATCCAAGTATGAATTTTTGCACTGAGGATGAGGCTGGGCCCATCAAGGGTGCTTGTGGTGAAGTTAAAGTTGACGGTGGAGACCCTGGAGTCGATGAGTTTGATGATAGTGTTCCACTTGCCAAGGAAGACGCTGCTGGAGAGGACATGGAGCTGGTGAGCCGAGGAAGTCTCCGAGGCTTAAGGCAATGGATTCAATGAGGGAAGCTACGTCCAAGCTGATGCCAGCGAGGCGTTGGAAGAAGGGTCTGATGTATTGTATTTTTTATAGTAATTATTATTATTAGTTTTTAATGATTTTGATGAAATTGGTATAATAATTAACTAAATAAATATAAGAACCTGATATGTTTTATGTCAATTGCAGGTAATTGAGCCAGGTCACACCTAATTGGGCTTAACCATATTTTAAAGGTCAAATTAAGTGAAATTGGTTGAGTCCGATTCAGCAGGGTTTGTCATCCGGAGTCATCAGGTCTTGCATCAAAATCAGAGTCCATCTCAAAGCAGAATAACCAAATCAAGATATCAATGGACCCCACACCTTATCCTTTTTGGCATCATCAGCCAGAAAAGAAACTAGAGGTGCAGAAATAAATCAAGCAGTTAATCTCTCCCATCTAGTCAACCAATCTAAATTCTGGATATTTTGGTGTGAGGACCCCTAAAAGGCAAGCTAAGGACCCAAATTGAGCAAGATTAGATCTACAGAATTTTGAGAGAAGCAAGAAAGGAACATAATTTACAGAATAAATTTGGATTCCAGATGAGGTGGCTACAGTAGGTTGAAGTTGGTAACATGTTGGAACAACAAGAAACACCCGATACACCCAGATTCTTCTTAGTGTTTCTGGCACAAAGATCTGATATGGCAACTAATTTTGGGTGGCAAGAGCTATCTTGGAAAGATTAATGGAAGAAAATTAGAGTCCAAACTAATTCTGCATGAGGAGCAACTGAGAAAGAATTGAAACTAATTCTTGGAAAACTTGATTTGGGCAGCCGAAACCTTACTTGTTTTGCAGATTTTGTGGACCCAGAAAGGAAGAAATTCTTCTCCTCTAATTAACCATGCCTCCTTTCCTCTTTTACTATGGAAATCATAATAAAATCAGAAAATTTGGGCAGCAAAGGAGTAGATGGCTGGTGTTGCTTAAAGCCTATCCAAGGAGGAGAGATTCTATACCAAATAAAAAGAATGATATATAGAATAAAATCATGGGAAAATACCACTTAACCTAGCCCTAGTCCTATTTAAGGATCCTAAAACCCAGCAGAAGGAGAGGAGAATCATCTTGAAAGCTAGAAATCAAGCAAGGAGAGTTTGGAGTATCTGGAAGATTTGAAGAGAGGATTCATTCGGCTCTGCAATTCCTTCAGAGTTTTAATTCTTTCTCTGTTTACTTTGCATTTATTTCTAGAACTCATTGTTAGGATGATTTGGAGTTTTATTCAAGTAAACTTGAGTTTGATTTTGATATGATGAAAAGCTAAATTTCTAGCTAGGGTACCTGATGTAGCTTGGATTTAATTTCAATTCCAGAATCTTGTATTAATTTTCTTTGTTAATGTAATTGTTTGTTATTTGCACTTAATGCTTTAAGTATTATTATCTTTGGTACTTGATTGATTTCGATTTATAATTGGTACTGGGAAGGAAGATTATAAATTGGAGTTAATAACAAACATCATCGGAATAATAATTGGAGCGGGAGCAGAAGATTTGACCTGTGGGATCTTGGAAATAATCACTGTGCTTATTAAACTAATTGAAATCTATTTTACTATTGGAAGATAGATTATAGGTTTTAATTAGTATATTTAATAAGACTCGGGAGAGATTATTAAATAATTTAGGATTATTTATCCTTGCATTAATAATTAAATTTGGATTATTAATCGGAATAGCTAGAATTGATAATTGGTCCAAGTGAAATCAGATATACCCTAGTGCTTTATCAATCGAATTTGATTCAGCTTTCATTGAGTTCTTTAGAGTTAATTTTATTTTCCACTGTCATTCAGTTTCGATCGTTTAAATATTAGTAAAATTAGCATTCATTTTTGGTAATTAAACTCAGTCCTCGTGGAAACGATCTCTTATTTATCATTATATTACTTGAGCGATTTCGTGCACTTGCGAAATAGGCTATCAAGTTTTTGGCGCCGTTGCCGGAGACTGGTGCTTTAATATCAAGAATAGTTGATTTTACTAGTAATCTAGATATTTTATTTCTTAGATATTTAAAAAAAAAATCACTGACATTTCATAACGCTTAACTAATATAGTATAACCAAAAAATTAAAAAAAAAAATCAAACTTGATTGGACATCTTGTTTCTTTGCATTGCATCTCTATAATTAACTTTAAGGGCACTTAACCCATTAATCAGATAAGGTGGGGATTTGATCACCCTTCCTTAGCCCAAAAATCACATCCTTCATCCTGCATAACCTAGACCTTAATCTAAAATCAATTAAACGTTGGCCTTAGGATATTCGAGCTCAATAAGACAAGAAAGCCCTAAAGTTAGACCGGGTTCGAATTGATTAATTGCTCGGTGTCTAAGGCAAGTGGTTTAAGAAGGTGGTTTCAATTGGTTCCGTTGTCTGACCTGGCCAACTCAGTTGGTGTCTAAGGAAAGCAACAAGCAGGGGACCTCCCACATCTTACACTTACCTGACCGAGACAGTTAGTCAGTTTTGGGCTTGGAGTGCTTGAAGACGATCTTGGAACAGTTAGGAGCTGTCTAGATCTAGGTTAACCCTAGGATAGAAAGTCCATTTTGTGCTAACTTGTTTGCCATTAAAATTTAAACCTAATTAAAATACTCTTCTCTTTCATCTCTAGATTTAGGACTCCTTAGGACTCATTTCTAGAACTCTTTCTCTCTCTTCCTCTTCTCTCTTCTTAAAAATAATAATAATAATAAAATAATAATAATAATAATAATAATCTTTCAAATTACAACTTGGAAAAGAGAATCGGGTCGACTTGTGAGAATTGAATCAAACCCCATTTCAAGTAAAGAAATTGAACGCACTTGTAAACAAAATATTAAAGCAGTCAGAGAAGGGAAGAAATCTGAGGCAAAAGTAGATCCAGAAATGGCGGAAGATCCAAGGAGAGAAGTAATCCTAGTAGGAAATAATGAGGTTGCTAGAGAGGCAAACCCCAGGGCACTGCGGGATTATGCCATGCCTACCGTAAATGGAGCTTCATCTAGCATCACAAGACCACCTGTGCAAGCAAACAACTTTGAGATCAAGCCTGCTTTGATCCAAATGATCCAGACAGCAGTTCAGTTTGGAGGATTGCCCAATGATGACCCTAATGCGCACATTGCAAACTTCTTGGAGATATGTGATACCCTTAAGCATAATGGAGTGTCAGATGATGCAATTCGGCTAAGATTGTTCCCGTTTTCACTTAGAGACAAAGCTAAAGCATGGTTACAGTCTCTTCCTGCTGGCTCGATCACCACTTGGAATGACTTAGCACAAAAATTTTTGGCAAAATTCTTTCCATCTGCTAAGACTGCCAAGTTGAGGACTGATATCCAAACCTTCGTGCAATTTGACATGGAGACCTTATATGAAGCCTGGAAAAGGTTCAAGGATCTGCTTAGGAGGTGTCCACACCACGGGCTGCCTAAATGGTTGGTTGTGCAAACCTTCTACAATGGGCTGAACAACCATACCAGAATTAATATTGATGCTGCTGCTGGAGGTTCATTGATGGGGAAGTCGCTTGATGAGGCCTATGATCTTTTGGAGGAAATGGCCAACAACAATTATCAATGGCTCAATGAGAGAAACATGGCGAGGAGACCTGCTGGGGTTCATGAGATAGACGCTATTACTGCACTCAATGCAAAAGTAGACACTCTTTTCAAAAAATTAGATATTTGTCTATTAATGCTGTCAATACTTGTGTGCAGACCTGTGAGATGTGTACTGGGCAACATGCTACTCGAGATTGCCCAATTGACAGCTCATTCATGCCTCCAGTACAAGAACAAGTGCAATATGTGGCAAACCAAGGAAGGCAATAGAACAATCCATACTCAAACACCTACACGCCTGCCTGGAAGAACCATCCAAATTTTTCCTGGGAAAATCAACAGCAACAACAAAATTACAGAATAGAGGACCACCTGATTTTCCACAGCAAGAAAAGAAGTCTAATCTGGAAGAATTGGTTGCAACTCTCACTAAGGCCACTACTGATTTCATGGGTGAGACTAAGGCAAACTTTCAAAACCAGCAAGCTGCCATTAAAAACTTGGAAATACAAATGGGACAGTTGGCCAACATGGTAGCTAACAGAACTCAAGGGTCATTGCCTAGCAATACTGAAACGAACCCGAAGGAGCATGTGAAGATAATTACCTTGAGGAGTGGAAAACAACTAGGGGAACAATAAGGGAAAGAGCCTGTTAAAGAACAAGTAAAGGAACAAACTCAAGAAGAGACTATGGTCAAAGAGAAGTTAAAAGAGAAAAAGGAAGAGCCAGTAAAGCCCTACAATCCATCAGTTCCTTTTCCTCAAAGGCTCAAGCAAAGTAAGGATGACAAGAACTTTCTGAAGTTTTTGGAGGTCTTTAAGAAACTACACATAAATATTCCATTTGCAGAGGCATTAGCTTAGATGCCTAGCTATGCCAAATTCTTGAAGGACATCCTTTCCAAAAAGAGAAGGCTAGAGGACCATGAGACAGTCATGCTCACCGAAGAGTGCAGTGCAATCATTCAGAACAAGTTGCCATCAAAATTAAAGGATCCAGGGAGTTTTACAATTCCATGCAATATTGGCAATATCGAATTCACTAAAGCATTGTGCGATTTAGGTGCTAGCATTAACTTAATGCCTTTATCTGTTTTCAGGAAGCTTGGACTAGGGGATGTGAAACCGACCAGTGTCTCATTACAACTAGCTGATCGATCGGTGACATGTCCTAAAGGCATAATGGAGGATGTATTAGTCAAGGTGGACAAATTTATCTTCCCAGTGGATTTCATTGTCTTGGATATGGAGGAAGATAGAGAGGTTCCTTTGATATTGGGACGTCCATTCCTTGCAACTGGCAAGGCACTTATAGATGTCCATGAGGGTAAGCTTACTTTAAGAGTGGGACAAGAAGAGGTAATTTTTAACGTGCTTAATTCTTCTAAATATCCTATTGAGAATGATGAATGTTTTAGATTAGATGTGATTAATAAATTTGTTAGTGAAATAATTGACAATTCTGAATATGACTTGATTGATGGTGTTAAAAATAAACAGCATGTTGATGTATTAAATGATGTTGAGAAAATACAGGATTCAGTAGAGGCTAAGCCAAACCCCAAGCTTGAGCTTAAGCAGCTCCCTTCTCGCTTAAGATATGCATTCTTGGGAGACTCATCTATTTTTCCTGTCATTATATCTGCTCATTTGTCTACTGAACAAGAGAAAAAATTATTGCATGTGTTGAAAAAGCATAAAAAAGCATTAGGCTGGTCTATTGATGATATTAAGGGAATTAGTCCCAGTATATGCATGCATAAAATTTTAATGGAAGAAAACTACAAACCTTCAATTGAGCATCAACGTAGGTTAAATCTTAATATGAAGGAAGTAGTTAGAGCTGAAGTAATGAAATTACTTGATGCAGGAATTATCTACCCTATTTCTGATAGTAGTTGGGTGAGTCCTGTTCAAGTAGTTCCTAAGAAAGGGGGATGACTGTTATTACAAATAATAAAAATGAGCTGATACCCACTAGAACAGTCACTGGTTGGCGTGTGTGTATTGATTATAGGAAGTTAAACAAAGCCACACGAAAGGACCATTTTCCTTTGCCTTTTATTGATCAAATGCTTGAGAGATTGTCCGGATATCCCTTCTACTGTTTTTTAAGATGGTTATTCAGGATATTTTCAAATTCCTATTGTACCTGAGGATCAAGAAAAAACTACATTTACTTGTCCATATGGAACATTTGCATATAGGAGAATGCCATTTGGGTTATGTAATGCACCTGCAACTTTTCAAAGATGTATGATGTCTATATTCTCTGATATGGTTAAAAAATTCATTGAAATCTTTATGGATGATTTTTCAGTTTTTGGTCCTTTTGATATGTGTTTGACTAACCTCTCCCAAGTTCTACAGCGTTGTGAAGAAACTAATCTTGTGTTGAACTGGGAGAAATGTCATTTTATGGTACAGAAAGGAGTAGTTTTAGGCCATAAGATTTCATCTAGAGGGATAGAAGTAGACAAAGCAAAGGTGGAGGTCATTGAGAAATTACCACCACCAACATCTGTTAAAGGAGTGAGGAGTTTCTTAGGGCATGCTGGCTTCTATAGAAGATTTATAAAAGACTTCTCTAAAATTACCAAACCTCTTTGTAATTTATTGATCAAGGATGCACCTTTTAAAATTACTGATGAGTGTTTGGTTGCTTTTAACAGGTTAAAGAGAGAATTAATCTCAGCTCCTATCATCACTGCACCTGACTGGAATCTACCATTTGAACTCATGTGTGATGCAAGCGACTATGCTATAGGAGCAGTCTTGGGACAAAGAAAGGAGAATAGACTTCATGTGATGTACTATGCGAGTCGAACACTGAATAATGCACAGTTGAACTATGCCACCACAGAGAAAGAGTTGCTCGCCATTGTTTTTGCTTTTGATAAATTTAGGCCATATCTTATCGGAGCAAAAACAATAGTTTATACTGATCACTCAGCAATTAAATATTTACTTGAAAAGAAGGATGCGAAACCGAGACTAATTCGTTGGGTGCTCTTATTGCAGGAATTTGACTTGGAGATTAGGGACAAGAAAGGAGCAGAAAATCTTGTAGCAGATCACTTGTCTCGGTTAGAGTTAAGTAAAGAAATTGAGAACACTGAGGTACCCATTAATGAGTCATTCCCTGATGAGCAATTATTTGCATTACTCACATCTAGTACACCCTGGTATGCTGATATTGTTAATTTTAAGGCATGTGATATTATTCCTCCGGAATTTAATTACCAGCAAAAAAAAAATTTTTATATGATGCAAAATATTATTTTTGGGAGAATCCATATTTATATAAGTATTATCCAGATCAGCTTATTAGGAAATGTGTGCCTGATGATGAAATTAAAAATATTTTAAAACACTGCCATTCATTAGAGTGTGGAGGCCATTTTGGACCCAACAAAACAGCTGCTAAAGTATTACAGTGTGGTTTTTATTGGCCTAACCTGTTTAAAGATGCTATTGCTTTTGTTTCTTCTTGTGACCGATGTCAAAGAACTGAAAATATTTTTTTTAGACAGGAAATGCCACTAACCAATATCCTTGAAGTAGAACTGTTCGATGTGTGGGGATTAGATTTTATGGGGCCTTTTCCACCTTCTCATTCAAATCAATACATCCTGGTGGCGGTGGATTATGTATCCAAATGGATTGAGGCAGTAGCACTTCCCTCTAATGATGCCAAGAGTGTGCTCAAGTTCTTAAAGAAATACATATTCACACACTTTGGTATTCCAAGAGCTATTATCACGGATGGAGGTAAGCATTTTTGTAATCGTTATTTGGATTCTCTATTGACAAAATACGGTGTTACTCATCGTGTAGGAACACCATATCATCCTCAAACAAGTGGACAAGTAGAGATCTCCAACCGTGAAATTAAAAGAATATTGGAGACTACTGTCAACTCATCAAGAAAGGACTGGTCCCTAAAATTAGATGATGCGTTATGGGCATATAGAACAGCATTCAAAACGCCAATTGGGATGTCCCCGTATCGTCTAGTTTATGGAAAAGCATGCCATTTACCTGTGGAGCTAGAGCATCGAGCTTACTGGGCAACTAGGTTGCTAAATTTCAATATGGAAGCTGCTGGGGAGAAAAGGTTATTACAGCTTAATGAACTTGATGAGTTCCACCTCCATGCATATGAAAATGCAAGAATTTATAAGGAGAGAACGAAAAGATGGCATGACAAACATATTGTGAGGCGTGAATTTCAAGCAGGACAAAAGGTGTTGCTGTATAACTCTCGCCTAAAGCTATTTCCAGGCAAGCTCCGATCTAGGTGGTCAGGTCCATTTGAGATTATACAAGTTTTTCCACATGGAGCTGTTGAGCTGAAGAGTGGTGATAGGACCTTCAAAGTCAATGGGCAACGGTTGAAGGAATACATAGATGGAGGATTTGAGCAACCAAAAACCTCCATAGCACTGACATAATGCATTGGGATAGTCAAGCTAAACGACTATAAACTAGCGCTTCTTGGGAGGCAACCCAATCAAAATTCTTTTTTTTATTTATTTTTTTTTTTTTTGAATCAATTTTAATCCTCACTATATTTTCAAGATTTGAATGGACGTTGTTCACTTTTTGTAGGCACATTGAAGAAGACAAGAGAGATGAAATGACTGAGGACGAGTTGCAAACTCACACAAGCGTATAGGCACGCTACAAAGGGGAGTACCTCTAACCTTTAAGAATGCCTTGCTATAATATGTATTGTGATGATGATCTTGTCATTGAGCACAATGTCCAATTCAGATTTGGGGGTGCATTTGCATCAGCATTTCGTGTTAATAATATAGGATTGCCATTATGTTTGCATCTTTATCTTTATTTTTTAATAAAATTTAATTAAAAAAAAAATTTGGAATGTTGATTCATTGATCACTTGTAAGGATATAGAGGGGGACAATTTTACTTGTGTTATTGTTTGGCTATCTTAGCTTTAAATTTGAAAGTCAAATTCAGGGATTGACTGTTTTAAACTTGTAAATACTTAAATAAAATCTCGTATAGGAGATAGTTACTTTGCTTCGCCAATCCTATTTGTGAGCTTTGTTGCAATAAAATGTAGATAATTTACTTGGGAGAAATGATATAGGCATTCCTTTGGCATATCCTTTTTGACCCCTTGTATTTTTTTTTCATCCTATCTCATATCTACTGTTCATATTTTTTGAGAATAAATTGATTATAATGGTTAGAGCATACTAAATTTTTAGTTTTCCTTCCCTTCAAAAAAAAAAAAAGCACAATCTACTCCGCTGTTTCAAGTTGCCTAGTAACTAGGAGCATTCATGAGTCCCATGTTTGCTTTTACGTCAAACAGTGACTTGAATTATGAGTATGCAAAGCACTTTGAATATATGACTTGCTGAGTAACCGGGTGCCTTCATCACCAATGTCGGTATTCACGTAAAAAGGCAAATGATGACTTAAGGAAGAGTGCCAAAGTGTATAGGCTGTTCTAAAAGTATAAAATAAAACAAATAAAGGAAGGGATGTAAAGCATAAGTAATTGAGTATGCTCTGATTTATTGTGGTTAATTTATTTTCACTTATGTGACCATAACCATCATTCTTGTTGCTTGCTTTTCATTTTTTTTTTACTCGAAAAAGTCCTATTGATCTCTTGAGTACGTTGTTTGCACTAGTGAAGATGGGCTGATAGGATTTTGCATTCAGGATTGGATGTTTGAACCGAATTATTTTATTAAAACCTAAAGGAAGCAGGGTAGCTATTGATTGTGCGTAATTTTGTTTGAGTATGAATGAGTTTGGAATAGTTAGCTTGTGGGTTTGCCTTTCGGTTTTGAGTTGGGGTGGTTAAGCCATGGCATTTGGGTATTACTCCTTTGTGTCTAAATGGATTTTGAGTATATTAATGTTCAATAAAGTTTTTAGCATTAATTTTTTGAGATTCTTCATTTTTGATTTGGACTTTTCTTTTGCTTGGGGACAACCAAAAACTTAGGTTTGGGGGTATTTGATGTATTGCATTTTTATAGTAATTATTATTATTAATTTTTAATAATTTTGATGAAATTGGTATAATAATTAACTAAATAAATGTAAGAACATGATATGTTTTATGTCAATTGCAGGTAATTGAGCCAGGTCACATCTAATTGGGCTTAACCATATTTTAAAGGTCAAATTAAGTGAAATTGGTTGAGTCTGATTCAGCAGGGTTTGTCATCCAGAGTTATCAGGTCTTGCATCAAAATCAGAGTCCACCTCAAAGCAGAATAACCAACTCAAGATATCAATGGACCCCACACCTTATCCTTTTTGGCATCATCAGCCAGAAAAGAAACTAGAGATGCAGGAAATAAATCAAGCAGTTAATCTCTCCATCTAGTCAACCAATCTAAATTCTGGATATTTTGGTGTGAGGACCCCTAAAAGGCAAGCTACAGGACCCCAAATTGAGCAAGATTAGATCCTACAGAATTTTGAGAGAAGCAAGAAAGGAACATAATTTACAGAATTAAATTTGGATTCCAGATGAGGTGGCTACAGTAGGTTGAAGTTGGTAACAATGTTGGACACAACAAGAAACACCCGATACACCCAGATTCTTCTTAGTGTTTCTTGGCACAAAGATCTGATATGGCAACTAATTTTGGGTGGCAAAGAGCTATCTTGGAAAGAATTAAATGGAAGAAAATTAGAGTCCAAACTAATTCTGCATGAGGAGCAAATTGAGAAAGAATTGAAACTAATTCTTGGAAAACTTGATTTGGGCAGCCGAAACCTTACCTTGTTTTGCAGATTTTGTGGACCCAGAAAGGAAGAAATTCTTCTCCTCTAATTAACCATGCCTCCTTTCCTTCTTTTACTATGGAAATCATAATAAAATCAGAAAATTTGGGCAGCATAAGGAGTAGATGGCTGGTGGTTGCTTAAAGCCTATCCAAAGGAGGAGAGATTCTATACCAAATAAAAAGAATGATATATAGAATAAAATCATGGGAAAAATACCACCTTAACCCTAGCCCTAGTCCTATTTAAGGATCCTAAAACACCAGCAGGAAGGAGAGGAGAATCATCTTTGAAAGCTAGAAATCAAGCAAGGAGAGTTTGGAGTATCTGGAAGATTTGAAGAGAGGATTCATTCGGCTCTGCAATTCCTTCAGAGTTTTTAATTCTTTCTCTTGTTTACTTTGCATTTATTTTCTAGAACTCATTGTTAGGATGATTTTGGAGTTTTATTCAAGTAAACTTGAGTTTGATTTTGATATGATGAAAAGCTAAATTTCTAGCTAGGATACCTGATGTAGCTTGGATTTAATTTCAATTCCAGAATCTTGTATTAATTTTCTTTGTTAATGTAATTGTTTGTTATTTGCACTTAATGCTTTTAAGTATTATTATCTTTGGTACTTGATTGATTTCGATTTATAATTGGTACTGGGAAGGAAGATTATAAATTGGAGTTAATAACAAACATCATCGGAATAATAATTGGAGCGGGAGCAGAAGATTTGATCTGTGGGATCTTGGAAATAATCACTGTGCTTATTAAACTAATTGAAATCTATTTTACTATTGGAAGATAGATTATAGGTTTTAATTAGTATATTTAATAAGACTCGGGAGAGATTATTAAATAATTTAGGATTATTTATCCTTGCATTAATAATTAAATTTGGATTATTAATCGGAATAGCTAGAATTGATAATTGGTCCAAGTGAAATCAGATATACCCTAGTGCTTTATCAATCGAATTTTGATTCAGCTTTCATTGAGTTCTTTAGAGTTAATTTTATTTTCCACTGTCATTCAGTTTCGATCGTTTAAATATTAGTAAAATTAGCATTCATTTTTGGTAATTAAACTCAGTCCTCGTGGAAACGATCTCTTATTTATCATTATATTACTTGAGCGATTTCGTGCACTTGCGAAATAGACTATCAATTTACAGATATAATATATGTAAAGTATTAACTCTTAAGGATTCAGCATTATATCTGAAAACAAAAAAACCCAGCGAAACTAAAAAGTGATTGTCACCACTCAAATCTTTTATATATCTTCTAGCAAATAAAAAATTAGGGATTTTGACATATTCGTCCCTTTTGAAAGTCCAATTCCAGAATAATCCCACTTTTGTGGACAAAGACAGGTTAACCCTATTACTTTGGTGAACAATATAAGATAACCCTCCTGTTGAGTTAATGACAAACACCATTGGCTTTTTTATTTTAAATGACCATCTTATCCCTTAGTTACAGACTCCAAAGGACTTCATGCTTCTCACTTCTACTCCTGACTTCTCTAACTTCTTATATCTTCACTCAGGCCATCACCAGTCCTCCATCCATCATCATGATCACCTGCCATAGTAGAATTAGAGCACTTGCTGTCACCCCCATCCTGTCCATCTTTAAGGCACCTGCCATGCCTCTTTACTCACGTGGCCTCTTATAAGGTTACAGGAACCAGATACCAGAATTCTTGTAAACTATGAGAGCCAGTTGTCTTTCTAAATTCTATATGGCAAAATGATCTCATGTACTCTTGGAACCACACAGGTAGATTCTTTGCTTTTAAATTTTCTGGAGAAGTGGAACTGATGTTCTGCCATCTTAGGGAAACTTATGAACGTGCCTATCTGCAGTTAGTGCTGATGTGGCTTTCCAACAAGTACTAGTTAAAAAGGATTTCAGAACACATGCTCTAATGTGCATCATAAAAACTAATCCAATGCCCCTCATATTGGAAAAGACTTTCTATGTGCTCATAATTTTCATATGGAGAAGCCAGCACCTACAGCATGGATAAACTTGTGTGGAACAGTAAAAATATGATGATGCAATCAAAGTAGCAAGGAAAACCACTGTAAGCCCCAAACAATTTGGTGGAAGTGTCCCAATAATTGATTATACTTGTTTGTGTGCTTAATCATATATTTAAATGCCTAATGAGATACATCACACATAGCAGGTTACTCTCCATATTGTATATGCAACTAGCTAGTTCATTTATTCTACATGCAATCAAGGTCATAAATTACCCTCATCTTCTACCTAGGTAAATTACAAGAAAAGTTGAAAGTTAGTGTATATATAAAAATCAAATTCTAATTTTTTATCATTACATGCCACCTTTTGGATGGACTAATTGTTACAAGCTCTTCCAGATCGCTTGAAAGAAAGCGACACTGTCCAAGTTATAAAGCTACTTGTTGTGTTGCTTACCGACTTAGTTTTAAAATTTGACAAAGCTGATTGAATGTTGTAGGAAGAACTCAAAGCCTAACATCAATCTTGTTAATGATAAACAATGGAAGAAAGATGCTGGACTGCAATTGGTGCAGGTCTTTCCATTCAAGAAGTAACAGGGCAGCAAGCCTTCAAAGCGGTCCAGATGGGGGCTATGGTTGGCATCTTAATTTCCCAGCACCATCGACAAATGTGAGGGCAAACGGAGTGGAGAGAAGGAGATTAGAAGTCAGCAGACTTAAGGTGTTATTCCGTGAATCTATGACTTCAGGGTAAGATGGTCATTTAAAGAAAAGAGGCTAATGGAGTTTAGTGATGGCTGAAAGGCAAGGACTATCTCGTACCTATTCACCAGATAGCAGGAGTCACTTACCTTTATCTATAAAAGAGGGACTGGTATGGAATTAGGCTGTCAAAAATGATCAATACATCAAAATCCCTAACATATATTGTCATCATGAAATAAGAAAGTAATGTTAGTGAAAGCAAAAAGTTATTACTTCATTAAATATATCAGTTTTTACAAATAAGTCTTGCACTTAGATCTACACTGAGAAAATGTTCCTTTTTTGAGATTATTAACATTAACAACTCCAATATAATCTAAAGAATGCTTTCCCTATTTAGATTTGCAAGCCAAAAGAATAGCAGAAACTAACGAGGATAACAAGGAAGAATATGCTTGTAAGCATTTTATTGTTGAGTGCTAGTGAAACATCAAGGAGATTTATTTGAAAATGATGAGGTTGGCTTTGTTTGAACAAAAGCATTCAACTAAGATGGCATAGAAGCATAGACTGAGTTATTACAGTAGGACTGCTAAAGTGAAGGTGTAATAAAATCAAGTACACAACAATGATGAACATGAAATAGCATTAAATGATGTTAAATTGACAAAAAACAACTATAGTGGCATGGTCATATGCAACTAAGATTGATTGCTGCAAGGGATGTGATCCACATATGATTAGGATCAGCAACACCAAAGAGATGGGTTAAAACTTCTTGGTTATGGTTGTGAGTAGCAGATAAAGGTAAAATTTATCTGAAAATGCAGCAACAATCTGGAATTAAGATGTCTAGCTGTATCACTGAATTATTATAAATAAAGACTTACCAGTCAGAGATCTAATAAGCTCGTTGGAAACGTATTCTTGGAGTGTATGATTTGAGAATAAATATTTGATCAACAATGCAGACTGTGCAGCAACTTCAGTGTTTGATGACAGCAGCAGTTCCTGTACTACCAATATTCCCCCAGCCTCTGCTACTGCACGCCTATTTGTCCTGCTATGCATAACTAAGCTTTGCAAAGCACAAATTGCTACCATTTTCATCTCTTCTGTTGGCTGGTCTTCCAGCAGGCTAATTAGTGCACGGCATGCAGATACCGAATCACTCGCTCTAGCAAGTATATCATGCTGGAAAAGATCACCCAATGCGAGAGTTGCCATAAACTTTGCAGTCTGTGATCTAGTTTGTGGATCTAACAAATACTGGGAAAGAGGAGCTATTGCATATTTGGAAACTTTCATTTCTCGCACTCTCATATTGTTAAATAATGCTTCTAGCAGTCTACCAGCTGCTTCTTCACATTGATGAGATCTTAGTAGCTCTAGCAGTGCATCTATGGCACCAGCCTCAGCCATCAATACAGAACTTGAAGCATTATTTCTCTCCTGAACAATGAGGGCACTGAGGGCTACTGTGATGGTACTCTTCATCGTTGAGTTCAACAACCTCACCAGCACTAATAATGAAACTTTGAAGTAGTATTCAGAATTAGATTGGAGGACGTTTGATAGAACTAGTGCTGCTGACTCCCATAATGCATGACTTGGTTGGGGATCATCCTGGACAATGACTTTAGAAAGCTCAGAGATGCCCCCAGCATCTGCTACAGCTTTGGGCCAGCTAACAGAAATACTCTCTAGTGCTTTAATCGCAGTCTGCTGTAAGCTCAAAATTCCAATTCCAGCAAGCTGGACAAGAGGAACCACAGCATTTTTCGTAGTAATATCCTGCTGGAAATGTTCCTGTTCCAGAAGATGAGACAGCAATTCAGTGCCAAGCTGCTGGATGGCTTGGGATGGGGACTCCAAAAATGATATCAAAGGCTCGATTACTTGACTTGGAGTTAATTTCAAAGTTGTGAGGCTTTGTGGCTTCTCCAGAATATTTACAAGTGCTTGCAAGGCACTGTGTTGCCCCCACATGGTAAAATCTGGACGTTGTAAAACCAAAAAAAGAGGTTCTACCATTCTTGCAGCAGCTGAGCTTTTAGCAATACCGCTGTTATTCGTTAGAATGCGAAGCAACTCTGCAATTGAAGAACTAACAGAACTAGGTGCATCGAGGATCATCTCAAGTGAACTGTCAATAATTCCAGCTTTAACCATGTCCAGCTTGCACTGAGGCCGGTCTTTTCCCAATTTTATAAGAGCACTTATACTGGCCTCTGAAAGTTGATAATTCATCCTAGAAATATATCTAACAAGAAGATCCACAACTTCATTTGTTGCTGCAATATCTGCATGGTGTTCATCATCCAGTAATCTCTCGAGAGCTCGGACACCAGATTCAACCACCACAATTGAGTCTGACATCATTAGTGATATTAAGGGCTGGATACATTCTGACACAATTGGCACTGCACGTACACTTGAGTTCCCAAATAAAACATAGCAGAGATCAGCGGCATTTTTCTTGAGTTCCAAGGATGAGCTGGCTGACAAAATTCTGTGAAGACTATCAAGTGGATTACTATCAACATCAGTCAATGCTGATGCCTTGGAAACATTTCCAGCAGTTAGTTTGATCAATGCAACAAGTGCAGCATGTTGCTCCCTCTCAGATCCTGCATCAAGCATGTCAACTAGTGGTTGAATAGCTTGCCTGGCCATTTCAGTATCTCTGATATTTTCTGCATCAAAAAGTTCCTGCAAGGTTCTTGCAGCACTAAATCTAGCATTTCTTGAGCCCAAACATAGAACAGCTATGAGCTGATTCAAAGTGCTTAATGAAGCTTCATGGTGAAGCAGGTCAGAATTGCTGTACAAGATTCCCAAAAGATCAGTTATAGTGGTTTCAGTTGAGTCTTGAGGACTCAAAGAGAGATATTTAGTTAAAGCTTCCAGAGCCCCAGCTTCAGCCATCACCAGTTTGTTTGCCTCATTTCCTTCTGCTATTTGAGTCAGAAGGCGAACAGCGATTGGAGGTGCGCCTGGTCTATCTGGCATTGGTCTGAGAAGGTCAACTAATAAGGGTATGGACTTGCGAGCAGCTGCACCATTTCTCACATCTTCTATCTCGAAGAGATGCTTCAAAACAACTTGACCAGGGTTATTTTCCAAATCAAATTCTTTAGACAAAGCAACAAGGTTTGGCATATCGGATTCTATGTGTCCAATCAAAGTTATTGCACCCCCAACAGCACCAGAATTTGCAATAGCAAGCTGTATCCCTTTACTTCCAGTACAAACAAGACTAGCCATGGCTTGAGCAGCAAAGTATTTATCAGCAACTTCATCAGACTTCAGCAACAAAGCAAGAGATGGTATTATCCGCATGGTGGCTGAAGATTGAACCACCATTTCATCTTGGAACAAAATAGCCAAGAGAAGGGCACTGGTCCATATGCCCTCTGTATCTACATACTCTGCCTGAAAATGAAGAATGTTTACAATAGTAAAAGCAGTCTAGATGAATACACAAATAATATAACTAAATTGATACTAAAGCAAACAAAAGACTTACAAGCTGATTGGAGCTTGAACATGTACCATATATAACTGCAAACTTGACAACATTCAGATTTGTTTTGTTTAGTTATCAGTCAAGTTTTTAGAGTAGGAAAATCAATTATTGATCATACAACTCTCATAAAAGAAATATTCTCATCATCTATTAATTTTTGTAAAAACATTGCAAGATTGTCTCAGAAAAATTGTCCAAACAGGTAAGAGGGATATCTTCTTAGATAAGAAAACTTGGTCATATCAAATTTTGCTATTTCTGCTGCAAATATTATTATCAAATTGTGGTATCTGAAACAGTCTGAACTTTTCTTTTCTGCAGCTTCCAGCAGTTTCAGCATTGAAAGTAGTTAAGATTGCTTTTGTTAGCAGAGAAAGGAAAAAAAGCACTTTTCAGAAAAACAGAAAGGAAAAAAGATCGTTTCTTCAGTTTTTATGTAATACTTGACAAGAAAGTAAATTTTTGACTCTAGAAATGGATAAGATAGTTCTGAAGATGACATTTTCATCAGAAAGTCATAGGCTGCAAGGATCATTCACAGTGTGATCACACAAAAGGGAACTTGGAGAACAGGGTCATCAATTTTCTTTCTTGGTTCATTGTTATAGAACCTTTCTAAAAACATCTTCAATTAACTTTGTGTATACAATTACATACTGGGTTAGATCATTTATGGAAAATTTAAAAGCCTTCATCCATTTTCTTTTTATATATATCTGTGTGTACTTATACATATATACATAAACATGGTGCTGAATAATGTCACAGTAACTATACATCTCTGACCTAGAAAATGCAGTAATTAATAAATAAAGCCATCAACTCATAGTGATCGAGCATGGCAAAGAAGTTTAATGGGAAACCTACATAATCAATTATATCTCACTTAGGGTCTGAACACTTAAATCAAGACAAGCATGTGAGCACAAACTTGTAGGCATGCTTTTGTTTTGTAAGGAAGCATGTATCTGTGTACATATAGTCATGGTATCGAACCAGTATGTGGTTTGGTGAGGGGGGGGGTGCGGCAGTGTTGTGGAGGTATGGGCATGCTGACACTGTACCAAGAGGCATTAGTACAAGGTCCGGTACCAAGATCACGAACCTTGCATTTTAGCCATATCTGATTTTTTCCGTAAGTAATCATCCACTTAAAATAGCCTTTGCACAAATCTCAACAACTCAATAACCATAAAATTATTGCCAATAATAACAAACCTTAACCCCAAATCAATTTTTAGATATAAGAATCCATAAATTTTTTCCACATCTTCCAACCATATTAATTCTTACGTTATTCCCTCTTTCCACAGCCTTTTCTATAACTTTGAGCCTACTCATTAGGGCTTCCTTATATCTTCAATGCGCACGCCCTTGCCATCTTGGTTCTTCACCATGATTTCCTCTAGTCCAACTCCTATACACATTTTAACAAACATATTTCTCACAGCATTGTCCTGCTTTATCTGTGGATCAGAGTTAGTATATTTTTGCTTTGACATGGACCCAAAAGTCCAGACCACTTGTCATTCTCAAGGGTATGTAGTGCATGTAACATCACAGAAGCATCTCTTATTTAATGTTTTCTTTTTTGATTCTCAGGTACATGCAGTGTGTATGTTCAGTCACTTTTGGCCATTTACGCATCTGCTTGAACATTTAAGTAGCCATTTACTCTGCGTAACCCATTAACTGATGATCCAGCGGTAGATTAGAAATCTTAATGTGCCCCATTTTAGATGTACTAGATTATTAATCCGATAAATAGTAAAGACCTTATTATATATGCTACCTAAATTCTATTACAATTAGCTTGTTTTTTTTCTTCCTTTTCTAAAATTCTAATATGTTTGTAATGTTAGATCCCCTTGTATTAAATTTTCTCCTGTCACTTATACTATTCACAATAATTTATGCTAATAAATTGATTTAGAATTTGCTTCTAATTATTAACTTAGACAAAGCAGCTTATTTTGTAAAGATTGTATACTTTTTCTATGGCATGGTTGGAAGCTTAAAGAAGAATCCCGGAAAGCTTGCGATAACATTAGAGGCAGGCCTTGATAGGAAGTTGGTGAATGAGGATTCATAAAATCAATCTTAAGTAGCTGGGACAAGGCTTGATGATTATAATTTTGATTTGTTTAAACAATGCAAATTTTGTTATAATCACTAAACTGTTCGAACGAATCAAGATTGGAGTGTGTTAAGATGGTCAATTGGTTCGGTTACCCTAGTAATCTCAGAAGCGTTGCTCATTGTAGACCAAGCTACGATTGCATAATTGTGGGTTAGGTGTAGGCTGAAACTTGCTTCCCCTTTAACAAGTCTGTTGGGTTTGGCCCTGCTTGTCAATCAATGGGCAACTAAGAATCAAAATAAAATGTTGAATTCATATAAAAAATAATGCACCAGGACCTGGCATATACACTCTTCATACCATCTCTGTTCAAAGGTTTAAACTTTAAAGAGACAAATTAACACAAGGACAGAGAATAAAAGGTAGAGTGTATATGCAAATTTTACATCAAAATCTCCTTATAATAGCAACATGATGCCCAATTCCTTCCTCAAAATGGAAACTTGAACCAGTTCTCTCCCTTTCTCACTATTTTTGGCTTCTGAAATGTAAAGGAGGTGAGACCAGATTTGGGCTGGTTTTGGGGTGCATATGGCTTGACCATGATGTAGCCAAACTAGACAACCACTAGAGAATGTTTCAATTAATAAATTTTCACAACCGTTCCACGTGTTTTGTTTTGACTCTTTTACTTTTTGGCCCCTATTTGTCAAAGATATATCCATTGTTTGACTTTGGTAACAAACACTATCTTTATTCTATGAAGTTTCACATTACAACAATGAAACTTGACAAGATCAATGAAGGCGATGTAAGTGAAAGGCATATCACATGTACAAACACATCCGAAATTTCCACAAAGACTTATGTCAAAATCTTAGCAGACTACAAATGTTCAAATGTTTGTGGTGATAAACCATTATCTTAAGCCCATTTCAGACTTAAGCAAGCTGTAGCCGATGATCAATATTTGAAACCAACCCTTTTTATAACTAAACCTGGATAGTTAGCCTCCTATTTACACCATATAAATTCCTAATTTGGGTTTGGTATTTAGAGAAGTTCTCTATTACCAACCCCCATGTCTCAGTAATTTATCATGATTGGCTACAAACCATGAACTATTTACACAATATTAGTGGGGGACGGAAAGAAACAAGTACCTACCTTTGTCCTTATTACAGATTTGTAGAGTTAGATTTGGATGATGTTGGCATCTTGACGCTTATTTCTTTAATATCAAAGCACGGAAGAAGGCTTGATTGAATAAAATTTTAGTTACAAGAAATTTCATCATAGAATTGATTAGCGCTCAAAGATATGCCTTAAAAATTTGCCAATTTGGCAAAGAAAGAACATGGAACTTTCTAGCAACTGCATTATCTTTATAGATTTGCCAATGTTACGTTAAAGGATTGTGGCTTCTGATTCCTTCTATTGAGCGTTGAGCTGATCTCCACCATTTTCATCATAGTTATCTTGACAATTCAGTGTTCCTTGTATATTTCAAAAATATTTCCTGTACTTTACCTATTTATTTTGCCATATCATTTATCAAGTTTCTGTTAGAAAGGCAACAAGAACATGCTTTAAACTTCCAGCATATCTCAGCTCTTCACAAATCCAAAAATCTGATAACAAAAAGTACTTTGTTTGTGTATCATACATTAAGCTAAAATTCTACAACATTATATCAAGTGTTTTATGTGTGTGTCATGGACTCATAGTTGTCTTTTATCTACTTCCTGATGTATAATTACATACTTTCAGACAATGTTCTTCATATGGACCAAGTTAAAAAAATCTGTACTTTAGAGCTATCTGATACCATCTTACAAACACTTGTCAAACTCATATTATTCAATATTTACCACCTCCATGCAACAGCACTAGCAGCCATACATTCAGCTAAACACATAAGCTCCATGTTTTCTCATTCATTCATTCTTTATTTGAGACAAAAAATAAGATGAAATTTAAAAATTCAATGATTTCACACAGCATTTATGTCTACGTTGCATTCATTAAGATAAGCATATAGGATATGAAAATGTTAACATGGTTTAATCACAAAGCTAGACAAAGTTGAAATTAGAGCAAATCCAAGAAAGCTAGGAGTTGTTGAGTTCAGCATTATAGAAATTAAACTGACTGATAAGCAGTTGAAAATGAGATGGCCTGGACTGAAATTGCTCATAACATGAATCTGACTATAAATATAAAGAACATAATATATCCCACTTCAAATGGCTGGGATTGCTTGTTAGTTATTGCTATCAGTTTCACTTCATGAATCTTAGATTTATGGTCAAATAAGGTTTGAGGGAACTATGATAAAAAGCTATTGACATAACAAAATAGGTAAAGGACAAGCATACAGGCAAACAAACACACATACACACACACACACAGAGGGAGAGAGAGAAGGAAAAAAGAAAAAGGAGTTTGTGTCGAACCTGTGGATTAGCAGTGTAACTTGCAAGCTTATCTGAGAGAACCTCAATACCACCAGCCTCCATGACAGTAAGTTTGCTCTTAGCATGGGAAGAAGAAATAATTGCAAGCAACCACAAGGCAACTGTTCCTCCCAATATAGTTGCTGGATCAGGAACCTCATATTCATCCCCGTCCTGATGAAATACATTTCTGTCCATATAACTTCTACTTGTTCGGATTTCAATTTCTAGGGAGCTGAAATTGGAATGATGTTTCAGCATATCGACTAGCACATCGATGAGGTTATCTAAAAGTCTGGATTCTTCAAGTGCATCTATTGACTGTTGCCTGTGCTCCTTCATAGCACATATCAGAAGTGCTGCACCACCAATTTTCACTTCTATACTAGAAGACTTCATAACTCTATCAGCAAGGGAAGCTATGCACCCTGGCCTTCCTACTAAAAGATCAGCAAGCACAACAGGTTGGTCCCTGCAGAGTCTTGAGAGGATTTCAATTTCCTTATCTTGCACGGGAGGAAGCCCAATAGCCAGACATTGAACCAAAGGCTCCAAACTTGCTGGAACTTCAGCAAGGGCAGCCCAAGGGGGATTGGTGAAGTTCACATTCTCCTTTGTCCTAGCCAGCAAAGCTAGTGCATCCAGTGAATCTGAGGAATTAATGCCTTCCATATCCATAGCTGCTAAGGAATCAGCAAGTGCACAAATTAAGAAACGATACTGAGAATTTTCAGTAAGCACATCACCAACTGGGAAGTGGTTCAGTAGCTGACAAAGAGCACGTGAAGCATTTTTCTTGCCTTCCAATGTACCTTCTCCTAGCACTCTTGTCAATGCTGAGATCACATCTTCTTCTAGAGCTTCCCCAGCAATCTGTGGGTCTGAGAGAAGATTTGCCAAAGCAGCTATTGCAGTTTCAGCAGCATCAGTGGCTGATGTTTTTGCCATCTTAATAAGAGGCTTAACATCGCCCTCTGCTATGTAAGACATCCTATTTGTAGTTTTAGCCTTGGTTGGACGGGATAATGCACCCAAAGCCCGAGCTGACTGTGTTGCAACAACTTGAGTTTTGCTGGTCAAGAGCTTCATGCATGGATGGACAATCTCGTCAGTAGCAAGACTGTCACATATATCTTGCCGGGTACTAAATAAATCGGCTAGAACAGAAGCAGCACATTCTTGAGTTTCTTCATTTGATGAGTTGAGAACTTGGACAAGGGACTTAAGTCCTTTATTGGCTGGAGCACCCTTCTGCACCAAGTCTTTATGGGAAGCCATGGTTAGCACATGACCCAGGACTGTAATAGCATGGGACTTAGAACTGAGAGAGTCACTTAGGAGCAAGGCTAACAACTGATTGATGGTAGCAGAATCGGCATAACATATTAGCTTCCTGAGTGCCTTAGATGAAGCTTCTTGCCCTTTTGGGCCACCACTCTTCAGAAGCCATAATAGAGCTGGGACAGCCCCAGCACTCTCAACACATGCACGAATGTCATCGCTGTGACAGCACAAGTTCCATAGCACATGAGCTGCATGTTCCCTTGCTTTTTGTGACCCCGTTTCCAATAGCTGCACCAATGGAGGGATGCCCCCAGCAGCTGTAATAGCCCACTTGCTGTCTTCTACTTGGTCTGTCAAAATTCCCAGCAAAGCAACTGCATACTCCTGATGCTGCTCGCTAGAAAGCCCAAGCAATGATATCAGCAATTGAATGCCCTCTCTCTTGCCAAGAGCTTCCCATAGTCCGATACCATTACAGCATAAACTCGTTAAGGAAAGGATAAGATGTTCCTGAGCATCTGCAGAAGCCATAGTTATCAACCCAATGAGAACCTTCTTTGCATCGGAATGATTAAGCAAATTGGAGAAACAAGCATTGCCATAGAGGCTGGCGAGAGCCTCAAGAATGCGATCCTGGACCAATTTACTGTCACGAGGCTTTAGTATTTTTATTAAGATATCTTCGACCTGAGCTGGGTCAAACATCTTTTCTTCATTGCCCTCAAAAACCATCAGGGAATATGCAAGTGCTCCAATTATATCAGCGACTGGAGCAGCCAAGCGGGGAGCTTGGGAGAGTTCTCCAAGGTAAAGTATCAGAGAAGACATGCCACCACAAATATTTGCCAAAGCATGAACTGCATGTCCCTGTAGAGCATGACCAGACCCTCCTTGCATGCACTCCTTGGAAGGAGCTACCACCGCACCAATGAGAAATGGGAGGCCACCAGCATCCACCACAGCTTTCTTAGCCATGGTGGACTTCGATGAAAGGGCCTCTAAAGCATCAGCAGCACTAGCTCGGACAGAAATATCGTTATCCCGACTTAGAAGGTGGAGTAGCACTTTAACAGCTCCAGCATCTATGACTTTAGGAATGCTATCAACAAAGGCTGAGATCAACCGGGCCAAAAGGGAAGCGGCATTTGACCGGGCAGTGGTGTTGTCTGAAGAAAGAAGGCCAGTGATAATCTCCACCCCTCCAGCCTCAAGTGTGGCCCTCCAATACCCATCCTTGTCACCACAAAGATTCCTCAGGGCCCCAGTCACAAAACCCTCAACCACCCTGTCTTGCTTAATCTTAGGGTTGAGCAGGTCCCAAAGGGTTGGCACTACACCCTCAGTAACAAATATTTTCATCCCAATGTGATCATCGGAGAGCCCACCAGAGGAAACTTCGAAAATGGCTTCAGCTGCAGCCTTCTTTGACTTGGAAGATTTGGACTTCAGAAGAGAGAGTAATGGTGGTATGCAACCTCCCAGAAGGACCTTAACTCGTAGATCTTCTTCCTTGCAGAGAGCACTGAGGGTTGCAGCCACATTCACTTTTGCAGTCGGTGTTCCACTTCTAAGAATGGAGATGAAAAGTGGCATAGCCTGGGAATGGGTACCAATCAAATTCCTCGCCTCTTTTCGTGATCTGGCAATTGCAAGCAGCCGTGCAGTTATCAGCTCTTTCTCAGATGGAGAAGACATGTTTGCATGAAGCTGCTCCAAGAACCGAGCCACTGTGTCCATGGTGCTATCAGAGTCATCCATTGCTTCTCCTCCATTAGATTCTCTGAAAGGGCAAAAAAAAAAAAAAAAAAATGGAAATTACGTTATGGATGTCTTTAAACTCCAAGAATACCTCAATTTCTATCAAGTTTAACCAAGGTCATGAAAAATGCAATTCGCCAGGCCAATATTTGTCAGGAATAGTCCTTGCACAAAATCTAACTACTCCAAAAGAATGCTAAAAATTTTGATGGAATTGTATGCTTCTTTTCTATTTTGAGTACCGAGATTCAGATGATGATGTAGAAGATGTAGGAGAAGCAGGTGCTTGAGGCTCTGGTGAGCGAGACTTCAGCATGAGTACTGGCTGTCACCTCCCCAAGCTTTCTTTTTGGGCAAACTCTATACACAAACAAAGCAAGCAATTCTCTCAGAAAAACTGGATATCCAAAAAAGAGTACCGAATCATCAGTCCCATGACCCCAGTTCGAGCAATTATTAGAAAGTAGGGAAAGATTGCGGCACAAGAACCACAGATCTAAGTCCCCAAATCAGAGACCCGAGACATAAAACGCAGCAACAACAAGAAAAAGATGTAAACTTTCTTTAGATAACAGCAAGGCAGAAAGAATCAGTACCTGCAAAAAATTAACAGCAAGAGCTCACTTTAGAAACCACGCCGTTAAATTCTTTCTCCTCTCCTCCTCCGACTCCCAACGGAGGAGGCAGCTCGCGGATCAGACCAGAAAAGCCCCTACTTGCGTCAATAGATCGGCCGCCACGACCTAGAACACAAGAAACGCTTAAGATGTCCTCCTGTTTCCAATAATGCCACCCCAATTAGAGAAGAATACCTACAAGATCTCGCCAAAGATCTCGAATTGAACCCTCTCCACAGCTGGGTCCAGCCTGGGATCCTCGAAATCAGAAAAAACGGAATAAAGAACCACACAATTAGGGAAAAAAATCCCCAAAAGAATGAAATGCATTAAAATCAGAACTAAGTGATGATTCAACTGAAAGAAGACCAAAGAAGTTCAAGAAATGGATGATATATTGAATTCTGTCCCAAGAAATCTGACAGCATTGGCATTGGAACCGAGCGGACTCACCTCAAGAATCCGAATCGAAGAGGAGGAGGAGTGGAAGGCGAGAGGTTTTACTTTGGGGGCGGTCCGGTCACCGTCGATGGGGTCCGGTACCAATTGCCGCCAGGAATGTAGGAAATGGCGGCGAGAGGGAAGGAGGATTTCCGTTGGCGGGCGGTCTCTTTCTCTTCTCTCTTTTCGTTCCTTTTTTTTTTTTTTTTCACTTTCCTCTTCGCCGTTGTTTTCGTTGGAGACTGGGGGGGAAGAAAACGGGCGTCTTGCTCCCTTAGAAGAAGTTGGGGGTAGAGATAGAGAGAGAGAGGTGTTGAAGTCTAGAGAGAGTCTGTGCATGATTTAGGGACCTAACTCCGGACACACAAGAGGACAAATTAGTATAAGTGGGGTCCATATTCGCGGACTCGGACCGACCAACATCTGGCTCGCGGATCGAGCCTGGCTCCAGAACGTAGCATGTAGCAAATCTGGGCGTCCAGGAGGTGGTTAACCGAACGGTACCGAAATCAAATGGGACCGATCTTATGAAAGTTTATAATAATGGCCATCATACGAAGGCTACTGTACCGGTTTGAAAGTCCTACAGTTACAATTGCACGGTAGAAACAGAAATATATTAGGCAGAATTGTTATTTTGCTCTTATCATCATCATAATATTTATTTTGATTTCATTTGATTCAGATCTTGTCTTTCACATAAAAGAATTGTTGATATTTTTCACAACACAAATTACTGGATCATATTTTAAGCAACTTTCAAAACATAATTTTGATTTTATGATTCGTACTATAAAGATTGCAATTTTCAAAAGCTATGTAAAGTACCACCTGATGATTTATATTGTACAAAAATATACATTATTGTTTTATACAAAAAATATAATCTAAATCTATTTAAATCAATGTACCAATTGGTTAAAGAAAGAATCTAATAGGTGCTGATAATTTTTGGCATATAGGATTAATGATACGGTCATAGCCATTATTTACTTTCCTTATACACTCATGGAAGATAAAAGTAAATTCACAGCAAAAATATCTCTCATAACAAAGGGGAAAAAAAAAAAAAAAAAAGATTAGGTTGCTCACGGAGAACTTGCATTTTATGGATATTAGTGTACAACAATAAAATCTCATTAAAGATCGAGTTTACTGTATAGTGTATTAGTGTAGTCTTGAACTAATAGACCAGAACCTTACGCCACCAAATCAATAGGTGTTCGAGTCGGTGAAAGCTTAACCTGTCCTAACCTTAACCTCATGTAAATGGAGCCGAACATAAGTGGGTTCCGTACATTGTGGTCACTTGTGGTCCTCCTTGGTGGTGCTACGAGAGCAGTTGAGGGGCCAAACGGCGTTGTACGGCCCTAGGCACCTTTTTCCGCCTCCCGAAACAGAACGGAGCTGCCCTTCCCTCTTCCGTCGCCGAAGGGCATCGCCCTCGGTAAGAACCATTATTATCCAAAGTCCAGCATGATATTTCCCCTGAGAGAATCCGCATCTACCGTCCACGTCACCACATGATCGACGTCTTGCCGTTCAGATCATGACGTCCGCACAAATTCCTATGCGAACAACTTTGCAATCATCACCCGCTCTTCGCGCTTCAGTCACCTTTTCCTCTTTTTATCCTCGTCGATGTGCCACCCAAGGAAAATACTATTGGGGCGCCCATATTGCACCCATGGGTTCCTCGCGCCGCAAGTCCATCCGGTCATGCCACGTGTGATTTAACATCTCGTGGACCGTAATTGGGAGCTCTGAGCTGCAATGGATTGCGGCGTGAGCGAGATATTTTTGGATTAATTTCGCTATATTTTCTGGCAAAGAATTAATTTCGCTACTAGGCTGCATGCCAGGGCATGACAGCGGTATCCACCATGTGGGAGCCTCGCATTAATGGACGGCCTGCACGGAACGTTCAGTAGCCAACATGGCCACTGTCACGTACCAATCTACCACATGTTAGTCTCACCTAATTTTCATCGAATCACTTAAAATCTCTCATGGGACGTTGGGAGACCTGCACTAGCATGAAAGTTGATGGTTTAGTAGAATAAAAAAGGTTGAAGAATTGTTGTAGTAAATGTAAACCACCATTATAAACAAGTCTTGTTGGATAGGATTAGTGCCTAATGAAATCACTGTTAGGGATGAAGGCTCTTAGTCGACAAAATTTCTAGGTGAGCAAATTTTGTTTTAGTATATCTTTGAAAAGAATGATGGACTACCTTCTATGGTGACACTTTTCTTGTAGAGCAAATTTTGTTCAAGAAATGGAGATTAGGATTGTCTTTTTTCGATACTACATCATTTGGCTTTCTGAAAATACCTATATTATATATACTTAAAATTAGGTTTCGGTATCATCCACTTTCCATATTGTGAGGTTTTTTAGGATCCCTGAGCATCAAGTAGCAGCCGAATTTTAAGTTGATTACGTGTGATTAAACCCAATTTTATGATCACGTATGATATCATATTGGATAGATGATATGTTTTAACTATGATGAATGAATGATGGATCACCACCATTAATTTCATCATGATGGGATGGAACGAGGGAGAGCCTGGAACCTATATTTGTTTAATTGCCGAGCCATTTCACTCAAGCACCTGTTAATCACTAGAATGCATATTATTTGTACCTATTACTTTCAGTCCCAGATTTTATCATTTATTTATTTGTTTATGTATTTATTTATCTATCTTGGTAGAAAGAACCATAAGCAATAGCTACATAGTAGGGTAATTCCGAAAGAATTTACTTAGTCGGTATTTTTAACATGTTGAGCAATCAAAATTCTTGCCAAGCTTGGGATCATCTCATTACTTTATCACTGTCAATGTGCAAACTCCATTAGTGGATGAGTAAAAGGGTAACAAGAATATATGGTTAGTTTTATTAGAAAGCTGGCCTGGCTAGCTTCAAGTTGAAGATTTAAATTCAAGTCTAGGTCCTCCACTTTTTTTTTTTAGGTCAGATCAAATATATATTTAGGAGCCAGACCAAGATTTTGAAGGTTAGTTTAGCAAGGATGAACTATATTGAGGCCAATATTGCAAAAGAATTTGGATTTAACTGATTGGTCTGAACTTGGGGTGGGTTGACCTTGCTAATTACTTCATGTTTTTGACTTGTTGTTTCATAAACGCAAAGACTCATGATTTGGCACTTGTCACCCACTGGGTCACATCACCTAGTTTTTTAACAATCAAATTGAACAAGTCTATTGCAGTTCGGTGAAAACATGGTCAACATTGATCCTTGCAACCATATATCTTCCGTGTGAATTAAAATAAATGAAAAGGTTTCTATCAGTTCGAGATTCTCTTCTTTTTTCTTAGAAAACTCTTTTTGTTTATAAAATGAGGCTAGTCTGGATTAAATGAAGGTTGATGTACACCAACCTGACCTTAAAGTCAAGCAGCTCATGCATGTGAGTCCAAGAGGCTATTTGGCCAGATCATTACTCATAACCAACACATCTTATATATTTTAGGCACCATTTTGATCTCAACAAGTTACCTTAGAAGATCTATGTCAAGCTTAATTTTAAATTCTAAGGGAGGAGAGAGAAATAAAGATAAAATTAATCTTCATCCATTCAAAACTCCTAATGACCTGCACATCTAATTAAGGCAAGGTTTTACATTTAAGTAGATTTATATTTTGTTTAATATCCAATGTGGGACTATTTTTAAAACCTTAAAATTTTGAATTAAACATATTATTAATAAGCCAACATAGACCCTAGCCGCATTTCCCCCATCTCTTTGAATGTGATCCTCATTTCCTTCTTCTATCCTGGCTTCACTCATCTTTATCTCCTGCTTCTGAACACCTAGCTTGCCAAGAGGGAAAGAAGGTATTTTGTGGGCATTGTGATAGCTTACAAATTTATAGGCTATAGTGCAAAACCATCCTTAGTAACTACATGAAGTCTAACTGCTTCTACTGAGATAAATTTCTATTAGTGCTGATGCTTCCACTGAGACAACTTTCTATTCATAGACACGCCATGGTAGAATAGCTAGTTTTCTTCTATGTAGCACATAAGTTGGTGGAAGAACTGGGTTTGGAAGACCTTTGGGGAAATGATACTTTCTATGGAAGACCCTGTTAGTCCCCATCATGCTACCATAATGGTGGTCACCATCATCTCATGCCAGTGCACTCAAATTATCACTCAGAGGACCACTTCATCGACAAGTCAGAGATCCAAAGTACACCAAGTGCTTGTGGGCAACTATCCGACAATTGCGCCGTTGTCTTAGCCTAGACATAGACCTCTCTACAAAGACCTTATCCCTCTGTAACCAAAAAAAAAAAAAAGACCTTCTCCCACTCCTAATGCATTCAAACTCTCAAAATTGTCATAGTTTCTGGTTTCTGGAGTTAGGGGCACCACAGTAAAGATGGTCAAGTTTCTCCTCGTGTAACAAGAACGTTCAAGCGAGCTAATTAACTTAACGTATTAAGAATACCATAGTTGTAAAAATTTTCTTTGCATGAATGAATTATGGAAGAAATCATAGGTAGGTTACATGTGGTGGTCTCTTCTTGCTGAAATCTTGTGTAAGCAATTATAGGTTGACATCTCCATCAGCAGTTGTTCAACCTTGTTTTTTGCTCCTGAGGTAGAGGAACATTTAGTGACATAATATCTAAATATTAATTAGCTTTGTTTTATAGTTAAGACTGGTTACATGTGATATTTAAAATTTTAAATTTGCATCCATCCTTTATTTCTGATAAATCTTTTCTTTCGACTTCTTTATGCAAATTAAATAGAGGGTAGCTTGAATAAAATTTTTTGAGGGGCAAAGTTGCTAACATCAGTTCAGAAAACAAAGAATGGACGGAGAGGGAGGAAGAAAATGTGCATAAACTAGAAATTGCAAGGGAGGAGAGACCAAAAAGAGATGGAATGGTAGGGGAAGATGTATGATGGAGCTTTTAATTGGAAAAAAAAAAATCTCAGTCTTCTTTGAATTTAGTACAAGTCATGGATGTGGAAGAATAAACGGGCGGAGGGTTATAGCAGATCAAAGGTGGAAGCAGTTTCCATTGTGTTATTTGTAACTGAAATATTTGCATTGATGGGTGAATCCCAAAACATCTAATGAAGGGGGTCCTCTAACCAGATTTGTAATAGAACTCTGAATGATATGGTTGGGAACTGCATTTAGGAGATACATGAGGCTTGAGCTTGGAGGTTTTTAGTGTTTATTTCAGTCTTCCAGATTATATTTGGTAGCAACCATAACAGCCTCATTAATCTAAGTCCCAATATTATTTGGTTCTAATCACACATCACATATTATATGGCATGTAGGCTCTATATCATATTATTATTTTCATTTTTATAGTTGTTGTATCTATTATAAGCTATAACAAAACTACAGGTACTTATTTTAATGGGTAAGGTCTAGCCAGACCTTCCAAGAGAGAAATAAAAAAAGAAAATCCATGCATTTTTAATATAGGTAGATCCGAGCCTAATCTCTCCCTCTCTCTCTGGATTAATATAACAGATATAGTTGGAAGGTCAATTTAGCTAACATATTTAAGAGTTAAAGAACCCCCTTTTTTTATAACAAACTAATGCTACCAAGGAATAAGATGGTACTAAGGCCTGTTTTCAAAGCACAGGGCTCTAGTTAAGGAATATAATAACCACATAGAAGTTCCATCATCTGCTCCGTTGGGTGGTAAATATTTCAAGTGATCTTTAAATTTGGTTACTTGTAGATTGTGGCTACTATAAGCTCCAACTGTACAGTAAGACATTTTTTCCCTTTGAAACTTTGAATTCATAGTGAATACTAAAATTACCACATATTATTTGCGTCCCTCTGTAGAATAAAATTTATCTGATGTTGTACCCCTGCACTGGGTATTGTGACTCTACGCTGGTATGGATGCAAGAATGCACGCTAGTTAAAAGAATAGCGGACAAAATTTATTAGTTATTCATTGTTTACCTTATAACATGAACACTATAGAGTAAACTTCAATAACTGTTAGGATTTGATGCCTCGAGATTCAGTCCACATTGAGCTCACAGTGAGGTTGTGGCGAAAAACGGAGTCCAATGAGACCAAGATCACCCAAACGGAGCTCGGATGGAGGAGATACGAGCTTTTGAATCGGCACAAGACCCAGGTGGGGAGGACCGCCGGCGGCGGGGGCGGCGGCGAGCGGCCCAGACGTGCGCCCAGCCTGTGAGTGGGCCACATGCGGGTGCGGCCCAGGCCCAGGCACCTTGCCTGGGCCTGTACCTTGGTCCACCGTGGACCGGGCGGTCCATGGCTGGGCTGTGGACCGCGTAGGCATTTCCCATGCGTTTCTCATGGCCCACGGTACTATTCTGTGGACCGATCATGATCGGACGGTCCAAAAAATTTTCGATCTTGATCCGATGGTCCAGAAGCTTGTTTGGGCTGATTAAGGAGTCTTAAACCTAATCTAATTGGGTTTAAGCCCTTTAAAAGGTCTGTACATAGGAATAGTGGCTGTGTGGTTTTGGTTTTCTCCCGTGGATACGCCATACGTAACCTGAAGAAGAGAGAGAGGGTTGTGACGCTGAGAAGAGAAGCAAGAGCAGGCTCTGGAGAGGCTTTTGGACAGCGGACGTCGGTCGCTTCAGGGTTCAGAAGGGTCTTCCAAGAGAGAGAGCTTTTGTGAGGGAAACTTTAGGTGAGAGAGAAATTAGGTGATGAGGGTTGAGGGTGAGATCTCCTTTGTAAAAATTTTTTTCATAGTGAAGTTTGCATGTCCCATGAAGACGAGCCCTTTTGTGGTGATCCACGTATTTTGATTGTTTTTGTTTTGTTTCTTCTTTCTTCCTACTGCATCGCATGATACTGAAAAGTCTTGAGAGTGGTATCCTGCCAGATATCCATCCAATAACAACCTTAACCCCACCACAACTACAAGTCACCAGGTTGATTGCATTTACCTTCACATAGAGAGATCATGGAGAATACTGAAAGAAGAAAATCTCCAACTACACTAGTTCTTCTATATGTCAAAGCTAGCTTCAGTCCTGTCAAAGTTCATAGCATCTGAGCCCCTTCTCACATATGCAATTTCAGCCATCCCATCCAACCTAACATTCCTGTTGGGGGATGATGCATCACCCACACCGAAAATACGTGCCAGGGGGGTTCCGTGATGGAGTATGCACGGTCTTCCCCACAGTGTGATTAGAGATAAATAAGTACAATCTCAGTGATAGATATGTCATCTCAGAATTGTGAAAAAACTATACTGAAAAAAGTTATTCAGTACATAATGAAGTAGTGAAAGATTCTACTTCGGATCTCGCCGATCCTCACTTTCTAATCGACACTCCTGAGTGAAGCTTCCTAGTGGAAGGCGTGCAACCCCTGCTTTGGCCGCCAGTCCTAGCTCTAACCGCCGATCTTAACTTCGGCTACTAATCTAGACTTTGCTTGCTAATTTTAGTTTCGCTTACATGTCTTTAGCTACTGGCATCAAGGTGACATTCGACATCGGACAACAATCCTAGAAAATTTTGCCCCCAATATCGTCTTCGGTCGGAAAATCCTCCGTCGATTCTCGCCTCCAGCCGCAGGTACATTCCTTCATCAACTAGTGCTGGTATCATGTTTGGAAGAGTTAACTTCCATACAATCACATCAAGTCACTCACTCCATGTGAGATCATACTCTTTAACGATTGGTTGCGCACCGATGAAGTCTGTCAAATTATGCATCCTTAGAATGGCTGACTATGCACCAGATAAAATAACATTTATCACCAAAGTCCAAAATAAAAATTATGAGTGGTACGGACAAAAAACCGAAATGGTCTCCCATCACTTTCCCTTGTGGCTCTACCTCCCTATAAATAGAGATAAAAAAGGCATCCTTCAGGTACGTACATTCGCACCCTGAAACCCTCTCACACTCCTCTTCTATTTCAATTTCGTGATTTAATCATCGAAGGATCCCTCAAGGTAAGTTCAATCAAACTTATTTTGCAAGTTTCACCATGCCGGTGACACCCAGCCGACTCCATTACTCCGACCAAAACTAGAATCTGCAGCAATAATGCTATACTGCTATACATGACTTCTTAAATATTGATAATATTCTCTCTTATGCATACAGAGGAGGTTCCACTATGGGAGAGGCCACTTGCCAACATGCTAGCCACTGTTAGCCTTTTCCCACAGCCTTAATTTCCAGCTTAAAGCAACTAATCAGACAGAAAGATCTGCAAACCTAACTCAGATAGTTTTGTCTTGTGACAAGTAGGCAAATTTAAAGTTCTGCTATCGTTGATTATATATGTAATCTTTCTTTCAAATGGCTAATAGTTAAGCCCAGATACCAGACACATGATCCAACATCCACTACCTCAACTAAAAGATTCAGAAGTACCTGATGTGGGTGGCCAAAAACTGGCCACACCAAGCCAACCCAGAATTTAATATTATTATGGCCTACCTTCAATGACTTGAATGCTGAAGCTTGGTATGCATGGATGTAGCACCAACTCATTACAATATGGCAACCAGATCCTCCAAATTGCTTTTAAACCAAAACTACTTTGCAACCCGTACAACCTAAGATCCATAAAATAGCTTGGGTGCATTGCAAGAACAGTTCAAAATTATAGGCATCAGAAATGTGTCGCTGTGCACAAGATGACATTTTTGTTAATTGATATGATCATCAAACATGTAGTATGTTTGGAAATTAAAAAAATATAGACATACTAGTGCTTGATTTAAAAAACAGTTACCTTTTGCTAATATTTGTCCTATTTTTGCTTCATGTTCAGGGACTAAAAGGTTTTTAACTTCTATGCCTTTGAAATGTGCTCATGGTCGTATAATCTGTTTTAGAGATGAGCAAATAATCAAAATTCAAAAAAATCCTCTCAATTCGACCAATAAACATTGATTTCGATCGGTTGAAAGATATAAATCGAATAAAATCGGATTGAAATTTGTAAAAAATCAGTTATTTACGGTTGCACTTGATTTCTATGCTTTTAATCCATATGAAACCGAATCTAATCGATGTAGTATTTCACAAATTTATTTTTATTTTAAGATGGTGTCATTTAAAATTCAATATTTTATTCTAAAAAATATCTTATCATTCATTTAAATTCATGAGAATATTAATATTAAATTGTTGATAGGAGCACATTAATTTAAGACAATTCTAAAGTAAAAGCTTTCGGATGTAGTTGCTTTCATATGAGTAATTTTTTTTTTATTTTGTACATATTCAAAAATAAATTTAAATTTAAATTTATTAAGTTTAGATATTTTTATATTAAATTGATAAAATAAATAAATAAATAAATCTAAGTGGGCCAATATTAGATATAAAATCAACATTGGGTCAACATTGAAACCCAAACCGACACAACTCATTTGGACCTACTATAAACAGTTCATTTCAGTTTTAAATGGTTTGTACATGATAAACGGTTGGCAATCGGTTGAATTTTTTTCAATCCAATTGGATTCGATCAGATAAAATTTTTTTCTTAACCCGATCGAATCCAACCCGTGCTCAGCCCTAATTTATTTTTTGTTCCCTTTTTCCCTTTATGGCAATAGTCTCTGATTGTGTTTTAGAGATTGAAGGGTTTAATCCTTCTTCTGCCATGACACTGGAGTAGAGCAAAGGCAGGAACATGTGATAGCTAAAGTTCAGAAGCCAATTCCACCATCTTTGGTATTTGCTCATCGAGAGCATGATTGGCTTACTCATTGAGACTAATCTAACTGATGTTTGTGATAAAAGTTCACAACTTCTCCGAGGTGATCTAAGGCCAAAACTATGGCATGATTGATTTCTTCAAATATTAAAAAGGTACAGGTTTTTCCGGACAAGGAATCCCAAATTGCATCCGCATATCATTTTTCAGTTTTCTGTAATACTTAAAGGAGTAGCACATTTTAAAATTCCTGTGTTACAGATTAGTTAGCTTAACCAGTACAACTAAAAGCTCTAAAATTTCTTGCGCTCAAAAACTAACTTCACCCTTAAACCAGGCCCATATGTTTCTTCTCACAGCCGCATTCAGAGAGATTCAAATCTCTCATATATCAGGAATTGCTGAGATGTATCTGTTAGGAATTTTCCCATGAATCTTATGCAGAAGAATAAAACACAAAAAACATCTCAAAAATAAACATAAAATCCAATCAGTCAATCATACGTTGAGATTCCTAAGTGGCCATTAACAATCACCGTACCAGCATCTTGCAGAAGAAGAAAGATAATGGTGGGATTGATCTTTCTCTCTATCTTCACTTTATATGTGTCTCCTAAATGGGATAGGTCCATCCTAGGAATATAGAGATTTTAATGCCCTAAGATTTCTTTATAGTAATGCTAATGGGTCCATTCGTCACAAAGCCTATTAACCAAATCAGGTCTATACCTATATCTACTACATTACATGACTAAGACAATAGGACTCAAAATAATAATATGATTACAGATAATCATAGGCTCTTTAATTATTCATTCAAATGACAACTTGGCCCATATTTTTATAACAAATCAGAATAAGAAATCAGTTATAAGAATTTCTAATAGTACTTGCATGAAATCTTGTTAACAAAATCCTCCTTGATCAGTTGTAGTATGTTTAAGATCTCAGGCGATGGGGCGGTGCCATCACATAGCAAATGATCTTTACAAACTATGCATTAACTCTCCAAATGGTGCTATTACACGGTAGTGAATAGAAGGGTAGATTCTCAGGTGCTAGATGATTCTCTAGAGATCAGGTATCTGAAGCAATAAAATCAAAACCAAAAGATCATATACCAGAAATTTCAGGCTATTCAAAGTGTCATTGCCATAGCTGCAATACTTTACACCAAAACTGATTTCTCAAATAGCAGGTTCTAATACAGACTAGAATTGCTATCAGAGAGACTTTGCCAATAAGACTAGAGTTGAATGAGATGGACTAAGAAGGAGGCATATAGAAGCGACATTTCAGCAAAGTCATTCTCAGGAAGACTAGTTTAGTCTGTTAAAACGAAATTAGTAGGCAAAAGATGAAGCAAAGTGAATAGAAGAAAGATCTTGACTGTATTTTGTAGCCACCAGAAGAGATGGTTGAGAAATCTGAGATCATATTTTGTGGATGGTCTCAGAGCACTCAGAGAAATTCATTTGTTGTGTACAAGTCCTATTTCCCCCAACTTTCGAGTTCTTGCTGTGCAGGAAAGGAGCTGGAGAGCTAATCTAATGTGCATGTGAAGAAACCATCTTCAGTTAGAAGTTTGCAGTAAGTTCCTTAGGAAGTGTGCCACTTGGTGGATCTTTTTTCAAAAAAAAAAAAAAAAAGAAAATGGAGGTATCTTACAATACATTTATTTTATTTTTTTTCTCTACCACCAACACTATACATGATAAGCATCTGAAACAAGCACACCAGACAGGCAAAAAGCTTGGGCTTTTTTTTTTTTTTTTTTGATAGAAACTGGAGATAGCAGGATGCTATCCCTTTTTATTGCTGGTAAAAAAATCGAAGTCACAATTCTAAGAGAAGCAAAATATAGCAACTACATTAAATATAGAAAGAAGAAAAAAAAAATAAAGAGAAGATTATCTGTAATTTATTGTAATTGTAGCTAAAGATTCTAGCTTTATCAAGAATCTCCTATGGTTGTCTTCATTCTTCAAAGAATAGATATATTTTTAGTCATAAAAATTTTGAAGAATATTTTGCAAAACAGAGAAAACAGAGCATTTCTTCTCAAAAATACCCGATTATTCTTTTCCTCCAAACTTTCCAACATACCGTAGCTAATAATAGATCACCTACTTTGCTCTCAAGTTTATTCTTATTTTTTCTTCTTCAAGTAGTCCACATGTCAAGGAACGAAGAAGATTTATTTCTTAAATTTAGTTACAATTTTATAGTTGTCTACAAACTTCTTGTAAGAAAACATCTAAACAATAAGTGGGTGCCCAACTCCAAACTCGAGCCATATAGTATATACCTAAAGCTGATATTCAAATCTTTTCTTGCAAGGAATTCTCATGTATGCAGTTTATTTCTCTTTACCAACCATAAGAAAACCTTCACTTTTTCATGTGTTCGTACTTTTTAAAAAAATTTTAAGAAAGGACATTTAAGACTACCACAATTAAGAAACTTATAGAAGGAGAAATCATTTTGTGTAAGCTTCCAAACTGATATATCCACAATACAGGATGGCCTAAGAGAGACAAAAATGAATAGCAACGAAGACAAATGAATCTTTTGAAGAACAGTCAATGGCCTTTGAACAAGTGCTTAAAAAAATCAAACAAGTGCTTAGAAAAACAGAAATTTATCTAGACCATAAGCATTTCATAATCAGGCTCCAATTACTTGATGAAATTTGAGATTTTGTTCACAAACACTCATCAACAGTGGTCTAATTTGTTGGGATGGCTAAGGCATGTGCACTATCAAGCATTCATCATAAAAATAACACCAGTGTAGAATTCCAAGGAATCCATTATTCACCATGTTGCTTGTGCCTAGAAAAAATTTGCTCAACTCCAAATGGGCTAGAGGAAATTGGCAAACTGTCAGTCTCCATTTAATCAGAGCATGAAGTAAGCATAATGATACCACACCACCCAAATAGAATAAGGATCAAATGACTTGGCCTTAAATTCCCCCACTGTATGTTAGTGCCTGGTTATGTTTGTACTACTCTGCATATGGATTGCCGGATCACTTCTCTAACGGCGCGTCTAAAATTGCAAACTTCTGTTCAGGATACCCCAAAAAAAATAAAATAAAATAAAATTCTCATCCATAGCTCGGTAACTTTACCGCCTGTTAGGCCCTAATGTCAAGCGATGTATCTTGGACCGTTGGGTGAATATAGATGACATCACAGCCGTTTTCCCTTCTCTTTCCCTCTTCCGAGCCCGAACCCCGCTCGCCGGAGCCATGACCAAACGGCGGCGGGTAAAACCTCGGCACCGCTGCCGGCCTCTACTCCTTCTCCTCCTCGGCCGCCTACACCACCAAAGAAAAACCCGATCGCTAACCCTAATCCTAAGCCCGCAGCCTTCCGGACCAAAACCCGGCGGTCCCTCGCCCCCTCTCTCCTCCCTTCCGCAGCCGCCGGCGAATGGAAGACCCTTCCCATCCCCCGCTCCGAGTTCTCCCTCCCCTCACCCTTCCCACTGGCCAGACCTTCCGGTGGAGGCGGACCGCTGCCGACTGCTTTACCGGCGTCGTTGGGTCCCACCTCCTCTCCCTCAAGCACCTCGAAGGCGACCCCGCCGGCCACGTCGCCTTCCTTCTCCACTGCCCCTCCTCCACCTCCGCTGCCGCCCGCTCCGCCCTCGCGGACTACCTCAATCTCGGCGTCTCTCTCGCTGACCTCTGGGAAGGCTTCGCCCAGGCCGATACCCGCTTTGCCGAGCTTGCCCGGCGGTTCGGCGGTGGCGCTCGCGTCCTACGGCAGGACCCGGTGGAGTGCGTCTTCCAGTTCCTCTGCTCCTCAAATAACAACATTGGGAGGATCGAGAGGATGGTCGGCGTGCTTTCATCGTTCGGGGAGTATCTCGGGACTGTCGGTGGGTTCGACTTCCATGAGTTCCCGTCGCTCGACAGGCTGTCCCTCGTCTCGGAACAGGAGCTCCGCGAGGCTGGCTTTGGTTACAGGTTTATTTTCTTTCACTTCCTCACTTTAATCCTTAACTGCGGTAATTAATTGCAAATTTATAGTTTTCGGAAGAAAAACAAAGCACATTAGTTTCAGAAATTTGATGAACAGATGAAAATTTGATGGAAGGGCATTTGCATTGTTTTCTTGGTAGCTCATGGAATTCAGAATATTAATGTTATGATGATTGAATCCCAAGTGGGGTGCATAGAGTTGAAGGGCGAAAAACATTTTGAATAGAAATATGGAATGTTGATATCAAATTGTTCTTGGTTGGTGGCTGTTTCGTGGATCTAATTCCGCTTTTGCTTGGTTGCTGGCTTTGGAGAGGTTGGTGACTTTGCATATTTTATTTAAGATGATTAGAAACAGTTATTAGCTAGGAAGAAGAGAGATGTTATTCTGGGATGGAGGAAAGATTGTATGGAATAACCATTTTATTCTGATCAATGATAGAATGGTTGCTGACTCTATCAATAGGAGGGTGAATAATCTGATACATTAATGAAGTTCAGATTTCACCTAATAAAACTGAGTTTGCTGCTAGTGGAAACTTTACTTATTG
>NC_026001.2:8571317-8595221 GCF_000442705.2 Elaeis guineensis
AAAAGTAGGGAGAAAACGTGAGCTTGGTGACGCGGGAGGACGGCAATGATTTGGGTGGCGGGGTCGCCGTTGACTGCGGCCACCGGTGACGCACCCACGCTTGATCGCTCCTGAGAAAGCAGCACGGGGGGTGGGTCCCTCTTCTTCACCTCACTTCGACGGTTCGCCGCCCATCTTGGATGACTAATAAACATGACACAGATATCCCCGAGTGGTCGTGGATGTTGTAGAATCTTTTGGGTTGGATTGGATTCTCTTCCTTTCCCACTCCTTTCAGCCGTCACCATCCCTCAAAAGAAATCATCTCAGTCCTCAATGATCAGCCTACCCACTATTTGGCGCGCCCCCCCCCCCCCCCCCCACTTGTGTTCTGACCATCCAAAATTAGCCTTGTCTTTGTAGATCGTCTGAGATTCTCTTTCGATGAGACACGTTCCACTCTCTGACATCCACACTCTTTAGGTTTGTTTTTGTGCTAGGACCTGAATTTTTTGATGAGTTTTCCCATCCTAGCAAGCAATTTTATATATCTTTTGGACGCATATAGAGAAAATTAATTTGTGAGGTTCTAGAGATTTACTTGTCAATTTTTCTCTTGCAAATTTGTCCTATCTACTTCAGCTGGCATCAAGTGGTTTCCAAATCAACATAAGGTTTTGCGTCAACAAAACCATATCTGTATCACCAAACAAAACAAAACAATATCTGACAGGTTGGTATATGTGCATGTATGAACTATGAATGTATTTACATATAAATTTTTTTAACAAAAAGTGGGATTTCTTGGGGATTGAGTGGATATTGAAGGCCTGTTTAGGTAATTCAGCAGAATTGGACTGAATTTATTGCTGGATTTATGAATTCGGCTACTCATTTAAACATGACTCATATTGATTCAGCACCTCCTGGCCAATCTTGTGGGATGAGTAATTCTTTGTCCACCATGTTCAGTGGAGAATAAATACACCACTTTATTAGATTGCACTATATAGTGCAGTTAATAAGAGAACATGCATTTAATGTAGGTCAATTTTTTTTTCAGATTTTTTTGATAAAAATATTCTTTTCTAGTATTTAACATCATGTTACTTTTTTATAGGATGTTATATGATACAAACAGGATGTCATAATATTATAATGATATTCTATTAGTTTTTATGGCATCTCAATAATAATTTATAGAAAACGTCAGGATTACAACAGGATGTCATAATATTATTATGACGTCCTGTAAATTTTTATGACATTTCGATAATTGTTTATAGGATATAATAGAATGTTATAGGATTGCAATAGGATGTTATAATATTATTATGATATTTTATTAATTGTTATGACATCTCGATAATCGTCTATAGAATACAACAGAATATTATAAGATTGTAATAGGATGTCATAAGATTATTATGATATCCTGTTAGTTTTTATGACATCTCGATAATTATATATAAAATACAATAATATGTCATAGGATTGCAACAGGATATCATAATATTATTATAATATCCTGTTAGTTTTTATAACATCCTAATAATTTTATATAGGATGCAATAGGATGTGATTGCAGCAGGACGTCTTATGACATTTTGATAATTATATATAGGATGTTAGAGTATTGCAACAGGATATCATAATAATATTATTACGATATCTTGTTAGTTTTTATGACATTTGGGCTAAGCAAAATAGAGTAAAAAGAGAGAAAGGATATTTTGGTTAGAAAAAATTAAGAAAAAAAGCTGAATTGCATTAAATACTTGTTCTTTTATTAATTGTACTACGTGGCCCAATTCAGTGAAGTAGTGCATTTTTTTCTACGGAGATGATGTACACAGAAGTTCTCCTTATATTTCTGTCACGCCCCAAACCCAGCACCTAAGTTGGGTACGTGACACGGCCACACAAACCCTAGAGCAGCACTCTAGGATCATGTAAGGCCTATTAATTTAACACTTAAAAATTTTAAATAATCAAGTAATTACCAAATCAATCAACCGAGTCACAACTTCAAATCAAATGTAAACTTATTCAATACAATTATCCAAATGTTCATTGATATCAGAGAATCTAAGCTAACTAAATTACTAAAGGCTTCAGTTCTCATTTGCTCTCGCCCAAACCATCCAATTAAGCATCCTGTGAGTCTGAAAAAAAATGAGAAGGAAAATATGAGCTTCTCCAGCTCAGTAAGAATCACTGCACATGTACATCAAGTCAATAGATAAAATTAATATTTCTAAAACCAATACAATTGGAAAAACTCATAGATATATAATGACTGTAATATTGTCACAAATTTGCTAATGTGTCATCATACATCATCAGGCGAAATCTTCATTCATTGTTAAATTTCATATTAAATGTTGTATCTTCTCACATTTTCGGTTTGACAACCTTTTATTCCTTTTTGGCTTTGGACTAATCAGGATCATACGACGATCTTTTATTCGGATCGATTTCTGTGATCTTCCTCGGATCGAATTATTTATGATCTTTTTCGGATCAAAGTGGCCATGATCTTTCTCAGATCAAATCATTCATGATCTTTCTCGGATCAAATTCATCCACCCAAAACCTGTGGAGGCTGTTCCAGGCATAAGCTCCTGGCTGGCTATTACATATGACAAGGTCAGTCCAAACCATATTCTCTCCTTTTTTTTATATATATTTTATACTTCATTTTATGAACGTATACCATTAATCAATTCAAATTTTGTAGTGTACTCAAAAATAACCTGTAATAACTATATAATCATACCATCGAATGTATTGATGAAACATATTCATGCTCGCAACCACACAAGTAAATATTAACATTTTACATACGATAAATTCACTGATCTCAAATCCAGTGATGCAAAACCATCAGTAAAATAATATATACATGTGATGATGATCATGTACAATGATTCTTACCTCGATAAATGAGAATTCAAATTCACAGCCTCAAAGTCAGAAAATCAAGTCCTACTCGTTGTCCCCCTGGTCGTTGGACTGTTTTTCTATCAAACAAAAATAAATTAATTTAACCAAATAAATTTTTATATATATTGAGGTTATCTGACTCATACCCATGTCCCCCCTTCTTTATATTTATATATATATATATATATATGTAGGTATATATATATATATAATTATATTATATATATATATATATTTATATATTTTTAATTTTTATTCATTATTTTTTTTATTTAATATATATATATATGTATGTATATATATGTATATATATATATATATATATATATATATATAATTTTATTTTATTTTTTTTTATTTAGAGAAGAGAGAAGAGGCTTCTTCTTCTCTTCCCCACGTTCGAAAATAGGGAACCCGAGCCCCCATCCGAACGTCTCCCTTCATCCCGACCAAGAGAGCACCTCCGGCCACCTTCCCCAGCAGCGTCCCGATGCCGGCGATGCTACCATGTCGGTGGCGGCAGAAAAGGAAAAAAAATCACACAAATAGGGTATCCCTGTTTGAGCCCGAACCGGCACCTCGCCGGCTTCCAAATACACTGGTGACCGGAGAATAAAAAGGAGAAGAGGAATACCTTGCTCCCACGTCCGAAGAAAGCTCCGACGACTCCCCTCTCTTCCGATCAACCACCTACGGTATTTCTTTGAGATAATCTCTCAAATCCTCGATTTTCTTTGAAATTTTTGTTGTAAAATCTTAAGGGGGAACGAAGAATCTTTATAGAGGAGGTTTCCTACCCTAGCCGGACTCCTCGAGTCCGATTTTGCCGGAAACAGAGAGGAAGAAGACTCCGGTTAGGAGTCTTCCTCCTCCTCTGTAATTTTTATTATTATTTTTTTTTGTTGTTGGGCCGTCTGGGCTACAGGCCTAAGTAATTGGGCTGTTACAATCTCCCCCCTTAAAAATTTCATCCTTGAAATTTACATACCTGAGTTTTCAAAGAGTTGTGGATACTTGATCTTCATTTCTGTCTCGAGTTCCCATATAGCCTCTCTCTCGCTATGATTGCTCCATTGGATCTTCACATAAGGAATAATTCGATGTCGTAACACCTGATCTTTCTTGTCAACAATCCGTACTGGATATTTTTCATAAGTCAGATCCTTCTGAAGTCGCAAAGGTTCATAACTCACCACATGACTTGGATTTGGAATATACTTTCTCAACATTGATACATGAAACACATTATGTATGCCAGATAAAGCCGGTGGTAATGCTAACCGATATGCAACCTCTCTAATCTTGTCTAAAATTTCAAAAGGACCAATATACTTTGGACTCAACTTACCACGCACTCCAAATCTCATGATACCTTTAGTAGGAGAAACTTTCAGAAAAAACATGATCGCCAACTTGAAATTTCAATTCCCTTCTTCTATTATCAGCATAACTCTTTTGCCTGCTCTGAGCCGTACGAAGTCGTTCCTGAATCATGTATACTTTTTCCACTGTCTCTTGCACTATTTCTAGTCCCAACAGTTTTCTTTCTCCCACCTCATCCCAACAAATGGGCGATCTACATTTTCTTCCATATAATGCCTCGAAAGGAGCCATCTGAATGCTTACTTGGTAACTATTATTATAAGCGAACTCAATCAATGATAAGTGATTATCCCATGCACTGCCCAAGTCCATAACACAAGCCCTTAACATATCCTCTAGGATCTGTATGGTTCGTTCTGATTGTCCGTCAGTTTGAGGATGAAAAGCTGTACTGAAATTTAACTCGGTTCCAAGGGCTTTATGAAGGCTCTTCCAAAACTGAGAAACAAATCTACTATCTCGATCTGACACAATAGTAACTGGTACTCCATGCAGTCGTACTATCTGCTCTATATACAAGCCTGCCAATCTTTCTAAGGAAAGACCAATCCAAAAGGATAAGAAATATGCTGATTTTGTCAATCGATCAACAATTACCCATACAGCATTATTATTTCGAAGCATTTTAGGTAGTCCAGTCACAAAATCCATAGTAATATGCTCCCATTTCCACTGAGGAATAAGAAGAGACTGCAATGGTCCTGCTGATCTTTGATGTTCAGCTTTTACTTGTTGACATACCAAACATTGGGCTACAAATTATGCAATATCCCTTTTCATACCAGACCACCAAAAATTTCTTTTCAAATCTTGATATATTTTTGTGCTTCCAGGATGCATAGTGTAAGCCGAACAGTGAGCCTCCTCTAAGATCTCATCCCTTAATCCTGAAATCTTGGGAACACATAATCTGTTATCAAATCTCAATGACCCATCCTCATGTGTCCAAAATTTTGTCTGTATACCGGATTCCACTGCCTCTATGATCTTTTGTAACTCTGAATCCTCCTTTTGAGCTGCCTTAATCTTTTCAATCAAAGTAGGCTGTAGTACAAGATTTGCAAGCTGAACTTGAGAATCATGTGGTCGTATTTCAATTCCTGATTTCTCCAAATCCAGCAATATAGGCTTTTGTGAGGTAATTAGAGCAGCCAATTCACTAGAAAATTTTCTACTTAGAGCATCGGCTACAACATTCGCCTTCCCGAGATGATAATTTATTGTCACGTCATAGTCCTTCAGTAGTTCCAGCCACCTTCTTTGTCTCAAAATTAACTCCTTTTGAGTAAAGATATATTTTAAGCTTTTATGATCCGTGAAAATCTCGCAATGCTCTCCATATAAGTAATGCCTCCATATTTTTAAAGCAAAAACCACAGCTGCTAATTCTAAGTATGAGTAGGATAATTCCGCTCATAAGATTTCAATTGTCGAGAGGCATAAGCTATCACCCTTCCCTTTTGCATCAGAACACAACCAAGGCCTTTACGAGAAGCATCGCTATAAATAGTGAAACCTTCTGTCCCGGATGGAATGGTTAAGATTGGAGCAGTCACTAATCATCTTTTTAACTCTTGAAAGCTTTGCTCGCATTCGTCTGTCCATTCAAACTTTACTTGTTTTTGTGTTAGACGAGATAGAGGCATGGCAATACTAGAGAAACCTTCCACAAACCTTCGATAATAGCCAGCTAATCCCAAAAAGCTACGTATCTCTGATACGTTAGTAGGTCGGCTCCAGTCAACTACTGCCTCCACTTTCCTTGGGTCAACTGAGATACCCTCCTTGGAGATGACATGCCCGAGAAAAGTAATACTGTTCATCCAAAATTCATATTTTTGTAGCTTTGCATACAGCTTCTTTTCCCTCAGAGTTTGTAATACAATCCTCAAATGTTCTTCATGCTCGAGTGAGCTTTTCGAGTAAATCAAAATATCATCAATAAATACAACTACAAATCGATCCAAGTATGATGCAAGTACTCGATTCATAAGATCCATAAAGACTGTCGGTGCATTGGTCAGACCAAATGGCATGACTAAAAACTCATAATACCCATATCTAGTCTAAAAGGCTGTTTTTGATATGTCTCCAGGCTGTATCTTCAACTGATGGTAGCCAAAACGAAGATCAATTTTTGAGAAGACCTGAGCCCCTTGCAACTGATCAAACAAATCATCGATTCGTGGTAAAGGATATTTGTTTCGCACTGTTACCTTGTTTAATTCTCTATAGTCTATGCAAAGCCGAAGGCTACCATCTTTCTTCTTTACAAAAAGTACTGGAGCTCCCCAAGGTGACACACTAGGTCTAATGAATCTTTTGTCCAACAACTCTTGTAATTGCTTTTGTAATTCCTTCAATTCTGCTGGAGCCATTCGATAAGGGGCTTTAGAAACTGAACTCATACTAGGAATCAAGTCAATAGAAAACTCAATCTCTCGATCCGGAGGTAGTCCAGGCAGGTCATCCGAAAAAACATCAGAAAATTCCTTCACAATAGGGATGTCCTGTAACTTGAGCTTATTATCTTGAGTGTCTAATACAGTGGCTAGAAATCCTTCACATCCTTTCCTAAAAAATTTCTGAGCATGAATAGCTGAGATGAACTTCTGGTGAAAGAAGGGTTTAGTACTCTTAAAACTAAACTCTGACTGATCTGGAATTTGAAACATTATTGTCTTTTGAAAGTAATTAACTGTAGCATGATATGCTGCTAACCAATCCATCCTCAAGATTAAATCAAAGTCCTTCATCTCTAAGACTAATAAGTCTGCTTTCATCTCCCTATCCTCGATACTTAGTACACAATCTTTGCAAATTGAATTAACCAAGATCACCTCTCCACTTGGTGTGCAGACACAGAGATTATTTTCTAAAGGTGTAGGAGACATCTCTTTAGTCTTCTTAATAAAACTAGTTGCTATAAAAGAGTGGGTAGCTCCAGGATCAAATAGAGCATAGACATTGTTGGATGCAATTTTGATCATACCTGTCATATATTCATTTATCATTCAGGGCTATATGTCCTTATTTATCTAAGCATATAATATTTCATGACATGTATAAAAGAACTTTTAGGAGATCGGTTCAGTACCTGTCACCACTGAGTTAGAAGCATTAACATCCTGTTGTGTAAGTGCATAGACTCATCCTTGGGTCTTTGATTTTTGTTGTCCCGCGTCTTGTCTTTGTACATCTTGGGGTGCCCGAGTCGCGGGGGTATTTTGAAAGTTTTGAGGCATCTGCTGTCTCTGTGATTCTCCTCCACTGCGGCATACAACTGCTTTGTGGCCATCTCGTCCACATTTGTAACATTGTCCTCCGGGCCACGTACAATCTCGTCTAAAATGAGGTCCTCACATCTATAACATATAAGGCTCCCTTGAGGTTGTACTTTACCTTCAGTGGCAGTCTGACTTGGTTTTGGGGTCTTTGGTTTGAAGGCTCTGCTATTTTGACCTGGAGAATCAATCGCTCGACCCCTTTTCTTCATACTTTTCTCTCTTGCTGCTTGAGCATCAATGAGTCTTTTTTCTATTATTAAGCATTTGTTTACAACTTCTTTATAAGTGGGCAGCTCAAAAACAGTCACCAGTTGTTGGATTCTCTCCCTTAATCCATTCTCAAATTTTCTGGCTCGAACATTTTTCTCGGCTATCAATGCAGGGGCATATCTCGACAATTCTTCAAATTTGGCTGCATATTGAGCAACCGTCATGTGACCCTGTACCAGTCGATCGAACTCTCAAAATTTCTGGAATCGGATACTCTGGGGAAAATACTTCTCATAGAAAACCTTTCTAAATTCTTCCCATGTAAAAGGTACATCATTTGGCCCTAACTTTTCAATTTCCATCTCCCACCAATCGGCTGCCTCACCTTGTAACATAAACGTGGCAAAAGTGACCTTATCTTCAGCAGGACATCTCAAGGCATGGAAGACTTTCTCTATTGCTTTTAGCCAGCTTTCAGCTTCCATAGGATCTGAGGTCCCTGAGAATGCCGGTGGTGCATATTTTTTGAAGTCTAGTAAATTGATCTGACGTTCATACTAATTTTCAGCTCTTTGTTGCTTTTGGGACTGTCGCTCCTGAAATATTTGCTGTATGATCTACTGTTGTTGTCCCTGTTGCACCTCCAATATCCTTCTCATATCTTCCCTCGCAGCCATTTGTTGTTGAACCAGTACTTGCATTAACTGAGCTGCAGTAATTTGTTCCCCAAGTTGAATTTCAGGTTCTCCTGGAGTTTCTTCCCCGGGAGTGACCTCTGCAGGCTCAGTAGGATGTTCTTGTTGTGGTGCATCATCATCCGATGAGGGTGGAGCATTTTCTTGTGGTGTAGCTGGCTCCCAAGCATTAGAGCCATCCGCAAAATGAGTAGGTCTCCGATTCCGCCCACGCTCAATCCCTCTTGCCATGTCAACCTATACAGTTTCACTTTAGTCAAGAATTTAAGAATAATATTTCATACTAGTCAATTTCCATCTAAAAGTCTACCCATATACTCTCTCTCTGAAATAAACTTTAGGATTCCTAAACCTAGGCTCTGATACCACTCTGTCACGCCCCAAACCCAGCACCTGAGTTGGGCACGTGACACGGCCACACAAACCCTAGAGCAGCACTCTAGGATCATGTAAGGCCTATTAATTTAACACTTAAAAATTTTAAATAATCAAGTAATTACCAAATCAATCAACCGAGTCACAACTTCAAATCAAATGTAAACTTGTTCAATACAATTATCCAAATGTTTATTGATATCAAAGAATCTAAGCTAACTAAATTACTAAAGGCTTCAGTTTTCATTTGCTCTCGCCCAAACCATCCAACTAAGCATCCTATGAGTCTGAAAAAAAATGAGAAGGAAAATGAGAATTCAAATTCACAGCCTTAAAGTCAGAAAATCAAGCCCTACTCGTTGTCCCCCTGGTCGTTGGACTGTTTTCCTATCAAACAAAAATAAATTAATTTAACCAAATAAATTTTCTATATATATTGAGGTTATCTGACTCATACCCATGTCCCCCCTTCTTTATATATATATATATAATTATATTATATATATATATTTATATATTTTTAATTTTTATTCATTATTTTTTTTATTTATTATATATATATATGTATGTATATATGTATATATATATATATATTTTTATTTTTTTTTATTTAGAGAAGAGAGAAGAGGCTTCTTCTTCTTCTCTTCCCCACGTTCGAAAACAGGGAATCCGAGCCCCCATCCGAACGTCTCCCTTCATCCCGACCAAGAGAGCACCTCCGGCCACCTTCCCCGACAGCGTCCCGACACCGGCGATGCTACCATGTCGGTGGCAGTGCCACCATCCCTATTACCGGTGGCAGAAAAGGAAAAATAATCACACAAACAGGGTATCCCTGTTTGAGCCCGAACCGGCACCTCGCCGGCTTCCAAATACACTGGTGACCGGAGAATAAAAAGGAGAAGAGGAATACCTTGCTCCCACGTCCGAAGAAAGCTCCGACGACTCCCCTCTCTTTCGATCAACCACCTACGGTATTTCTTTGAGATAATCTCTCAAATCCCTCGATTTTCTTCGAAATTTTTGTTATAAAATCTTAAGGGGGAACGGAGAATCTTTATAGAGGAGGTTTTCTACCCTAGCCGGACTCCTCGGTCCGATTTTGCCAGAAACAGAGAGGAAGAAGACTCCGGTTAGGAGTCTTCCTCCTCTATAATTTTTATTATTTTTTTTTTTTGTTGTTGGGCCGTCTGGGCTACAGGCCTAAGTAATTGGGCTGTTACAATTTCCATGGGTCTTCTTTCTTTCTTTCTTTTTTTACTGCAGACCATAAGCCCATAAGCTAAGATTTAGGCTAGGACTTGGACAGGCCCTTAAAAGATGTAAACTCGATGGGCCAACAGACCCAATTTCTATAGGACATTCCTACAAGAATATCCAAATCCAAATGCAAAATTTTTTGTACACCGCCTATGGTGTAAAAAGTCTGACGTGGAGCACACCGCCTCATCCGATTGGACTACGTAGCCACCGCTTTCCAATACACATTTAATACCCATAGTTTTATTTTTTCATTTGAAATTTTGAATGACAAAAATACTTCTTCTCTTCTGAAAAAATTATGATATTCTATGTCGATATTATGACATCCTACGTTGAAATTATGACTTCCTACATAGCATGTCATAACTTTTCACAGGATGTCAAAATTTTGGTGGGGGCATTTTCATCATTGAAAAATTTTTCTCTTTATGATATTCTGTTAAAAAATTATGACATCATGTGCAAGAAGTTATAATTTTAATATAGGATATCATAATATCGGTACAGGATGTCATAATTTTTTCAGAAAAAATGGGACACTTTCGTCATTCAAAATTTTAAAAAAAGAAGTAGAACTATGGGTATTAAATATGCGTTGAAAAGCGGTGGTTGCGTAGTCCAATCGAACGAGATGGTATACTTCACGTCAGATTTTCTATCCCGCGGGTGGTGCACAAATAATTTCTCTATCCAAATAGCTTCTAGTACTCCTATTCTTATTGATTGCTACTAACTCCACCAATCTTATAGTTATTTGCAAGTGCAAATACTTCTAATGGACGCCATTCATGCCGGCATTGGTTAATCTCTTCTCCCTTTCAAATAACTTACACCACATTATGTAACTTTTCCACTGCTTATTGGCTAAAAATCACTTGTTTTTCTCTTCAATTTCAACAAATAGGTTGTTTCGTGGCCAAGATTTATGGATTTAAATGTGCTGACCCCTTTGGAGTCACCATTGAATAAACCATTTGTCACGCCCCGAACCCAACACCCGGATTGTCACGCCCCGAACCCAACACCCGGATCGGATACGTGATGGCCGCACACTCCTTAGAGCAAGCCCTAAAGAATATGCAAGGCTAAAATAAAATATTACAATCTTAACATCCATAATAATTAATTTCAAATATAATTCATAAAATCTTACATAATTATAATTTAAATTTCTTCAATTCTCTGATCAGATACTATGACACTCTATTTATCCTTCTGCTCACCCGTAAATCCAAGCCATAGCCAATCTAAGTCATCCTGTAACTCTGAGAAGAAAAAGAAAGATGAAGGGGTGTGAGCTTTACAGCCCAGTAAGAATTCCCATATCACACTGACATAGTAATATAATCTGAAATTAAGAATAAGCAATAAAATATAAAATCTCATGTTCAATGTCCAGAATAATGCAAACATTCATAAATTTTCTGTCTTGTCAAAATAGATGCATCATCATATGTTAACAGGTAAAATACTTTTGTTCAATAATTATTTCATGTCTTATCTTTCATTTCTCTTTTTATAATCACATGATTTTTAACCTTTTCTTTCTGGCTCTGGACTATCCAAGTCTATACCTCAGTCATCATCCGGATCGAATCCACTTAAAAAGTCTTTCAAGACCGTCCCAGGATAAGCTCCTGGCCGGCTGTCCCACGTACCAAAGCCCGTGAGAGGCTGTCCCAGGCATAAGCTCCTGGCGGGCTGTCCCAGGCATGAGCTTCTGGCCGGCTGATCCACCTGTAAGCCAGTGGGGGCTGTCCCAGGCATAAGCTCCTGGCGGGCTGTCCCAGGCATAAGCTCCTGGCCGGCTGTTCCACATGACAAGGCTAGTCCATACCATATATCTCTTTCTTTTCATTTAATCATTATGTGTTGATTTCATCAATCAATTCTGTCTTGCATTATGATCAATTCAGATATGTCATATCCATATAATCATGCCATCAATCTCTGATACATATATATTAACATAACATACTCATGCTCAAAATCAAATAACAGTATCTCAGATATAATAATTTCATCAATCTCAAATCTGACGATACAAAACCAACGATGCAAGACCAACAGTAAAGTAGCATATATATAATAGTGATCATGTACAGAGATTCTTACTTTTACCGATGACTGATCCAAACACAGAAATCAATATTCTTCTTTGATTTATGAATTTCTTTAAAAAAATATTCCACTCGATATCATTTGCAGACAATCATCTCTTCATAACCCTGATCAATATAAAAATCACATATATGGAGAAAATTACCGATAATTGATCCTAATACACAGATCGAGGACCTCTCTTAGGATTAACCAAAATTAGGACTTGTCTATGTATCTGGATCTTCCACTGATCCATAAGATTTCTAGAGAGAAAAAATCCATGAAGAGAGAGAAAATTCTAGAGAGAGAAAGTAGAGAGAGAAAATGGAGAGAAAAATCTTCATATCCTTCCGATGAGGCACTCATGATCGAGATCATCAGAGGTCCTATCAGGGTGACTCAATATGAATCAAGTGTTACAATTTTGAATAGAATCGGACTGGGATCAGATCTACCGCATGAATTTCGAAGCAATCTCAAATCATCTTATTTTCATCTTCAAGTTTATTCTAGGATTCATGATGCAATCAGAGAGGAAGAAAAGATCCTAGAGAGATAAAATCCGTAAAGAGAGAGAAAAGTCTAGAGAGAGAATCTAGAGAGAGAAAATGTAGAGAGAGAAGGTAGAGAGAGGAGAGAGAAAAGAGAGAGAAAGAAGAGAGAAAGGAGAGAGAGAAAAATTCTCTCCTTCTTCTTCTTTTTATTTTATTTTATTTTATTTTATTTTTATTCTTTTCTTTTCTTTTTCTTTTTCCTTTTTCTTTTCTTTTTCTTTTTCCTTTTTCTTTTCTTTTCTTTTTCTTCTTCTTCTTCCTTCTTCTTTTCTTCCCGCGGCCACCCTTGGCTGAAACAGGGGAAGACCGTGAGGTCCCCCCCCTCGGTGGCTCGGGCTCCGACGGCTTGACCGGAGGTCCGGCAACGACGGCGATGGGCAATGAACAGCCGGTGGCAAGGTTCGGCCGGCGAGAATCAAAAAGAGATCGGAAAATAGGGGATTTCTTGTTCATGGATTTTCCGACGAAGACGGTGGCCGGCGGTGAGGCTTTGGGCCAGAGGAGAAAGGGAAGAGGGAGAGGAAGAAGAGGAGGGGCTTACCTTGCTCCAGTGGTTGAGAAGAGCTCCGGCGAACCCCTTTTCTTCCTGTTCAAAGAACTTGTAGAAAATCTTGGAAAAATCCCTCTAAACTCTTAATAATCTCTCAAAATCCCATGTTAAAGACCTAAAGGGAGGGAAAAGGGGTTTTATAGAGGAGGAATCCGGTTTTTACTCGGATTCCCCACTCCTTTTCACGGTGGGAAGAAGACTCTCAACGGGAGTCTTCTTCCTCCCGATTCCTCTGTTTTCCTCTTTTTTTTTTTTTTTTTTATCTGGGTTATTACATTCTCCCCTCCTTAAAATAATTTCGTCCTCGAAATTAGGTTATGTCGTTTGAGATATCTACTTCAAAGTATACAGTCTTCATGTCATTCTCAAGCTTACAATAATGTCTTTTATTTCTCATGATCTTGTTATAACAAAAATTATTTGAAATCTCAAACTCATCCCTTCTTATTGATTTCTCAACTTTTTGAAGAACTGTAACATTTTGGACTTGTATTAATATACCACCATTATTTGTCTAATACATTTCACTCGAAATTCATAATTATCTCAGACTACCTTTGATAGAAAGTAAATAAAGAAAGGTCGAACATTGGACACTCTTCACGATTATCGATTTCTTTCTTGTCTTGACCTTCCAATAAATTTTATATGTAGACTCTCATCTTAAGAAAAATCTCAATCTTCTATATCAGTTCGAGTAATAATATTAGATTTTAAAAAAAAATATGAGATCTATGTCAGGACATTCTAAGTTTGAACTAATATCAGAATTATCAAGCTGTTAATAAACTTGAGATATCTAAGCTTTCTTGGCATTATCTATAATGAAGCAACCTACTAACAAAAATTATCCGACTATGATCAGATTAAAAAATTATTCTTTATTAACAACTAATGTATTCCATAATATCTTCAGAATCAAAGAATTAATATTTCTAATCAATTTAACCCACCATGCTTTTGCTGCGCACTTTGATCTTAATTTATCAATTTATATAATTATATCAAAGATAAAAATATCTTTATATGTTAGATCAATCCAGAATAGATCCAACCTTCAAATTTCAGATAAAACTTAGAGCAAAATTTTAAGTTTCTTCATCTTTACTATCTTTGGGCATAGCATATAAAAATTAAATCTTGATCTACTTCCTATATTTGAAATTATTGTATAAGTTTCATCACTCTTCAAGAATCCAACATATCTAGAATCAATTGGAGTTAACCTTAGATTTACCTTACAATCATTTAGATATATATATATATATATATATTTTTTTTTTCAAACCAATCTTTCTTTGTAAAAGAATTAACTCCAACTTGAACAAACTAGAAGAACTTAAGCTAACATCCTTGTAAGTAAAATCAACTTGATTATTTCTTGTAGAGCTCTCTTCATTACAACCCTTAATATTAATTGATAAATCCATAAAAATCTTATCCCTTGTATAAGTCATTCAAAATTTAACACTAGCAAGATGTCTTAATTTAATTTAAAAATCTGAACTTTTGACTTGAATGATTAATACACTTCACCATCTTCAATAATCACAAAAAAAGTCTTATCCAAAGATAGTAATATGAATTATTAAAAAGATTTCATCATAACCTGTATATCATTCTCTGACACAATAAATTTTCTTCTTTAATTTAACAATAATATCAAAATACTTTTGAACCACTTAGAAGAATAAGCTTTTGACTTGAAATTCAATGCAACTTGAAAGATCACGGAATCATATTCAGAATATGATATTTTGAGTAACCAAAGATTTCACCAAAATGTGTATCTCATATTCTCATAATAAAATTCAAGTATATTATATATATATATAGATATATTTTTTATCTAAGATTGAGTTTCATATATGACCTCTTATGGGTTCAGTGTTCAAAAATATTTCTCTCTCATATGATGTAATTTCTTCTTAGACCATACCCTAATTAACTCTCTTTGATAAGTCCAGAATTCATAATGCTTAGACATTTATCATCGAAATTAAAAAAAATATCATGATCTTCAATCATATAAGTTTTACATTCCAAAATCCTCTGGTATATTCAACATAACTTATCAATACCTCCCACTTTATTCCAAGGTCAACTCTTTTCATACTTAGGTCAACCTTACCAATTGAAATCTAAGATATAACTCGTCAATTCTATTATAGATATCATATGCCACTTATACATAAATTTTATCTTAATATCTATTGATTCAAAATCTAAATATTGAATCTTCTCTTTTATATCTATCATGTTCCTCACGATCATAACCTAAGTTCAGATATCACTAGAATTACAATTCTGAATAATTATAACCTTAAACTCAAATACCACTTAAATCATATTTTCTAGTGATCATAACCTAAACTCTAATATCATTTTATCATACCTTTAATGATCAAAATCTTAAACTCTGATATTATCAATCATACTTTAGTGATTATAATCCCAAAGTTTTGATATCACTTATATGACAATCCATAGTGACCTTAAACTTGGCTCTAGTACTATTCTGTCATATCCTAATCACTTATATCATAATTCCTAATGATCCTAACCTATGCTCTGATACCATTCTGTCACGCCCCGAACCCAACACCTGGGTCGGATACGTGATGGCCGCACACTCCTTAGAGCAAGCCCTAAAGAATATGCAAGGCCAAAATAAAATATTACAATCTTAACATCCATAATAATTAATTTTAAATATAATTCATAAAATATTACATAATTACAATTTAAATTTCTTCAATTCTCTGATCAGATACTATGACACTCTATTTATCCTTCTGCTCACCCGTAAATCCAAGCCATAGCCAATCTAAGTCATCTTGTAATTCTGAGAAGAAAAAGAAAGATGAAGGGGTGTGAGCTTTATAGCCCAGTAAAAATTCCCATATCACACTGACATAGTAATATAATCTGAAATTAAGAATAAGCAATAAAATATAAAATCTCATGTTCAATGTCCAGAATAATGCAAACATTCATAAATTTTCTGTCTTGTCAAAATAGATGCATCATCATATGTTAACAGGTAAAATACTTTTGTTCAACAATTATCTCATGTCTTATCTTTCATTTCTCTTTTCATAATCACATGATTTTTAACCTTTTCTTTCTGGCTCTGGACTATCCAAGTCTATACCTCAGTCATCATCCGGATCGAATCCACTTAAAAAGTCTTTCAAGACTGTCCCAAGATGAGCTCCTGGCCGGCTGTCCCACGTACCAAAGCCCGTGAGAGGCTGTCCCAGGCATAAGCTCCTGGCGGGCTGTCCCATGCATGAGCTCCTGGCCGGCTGATCCACCTGTAAGCCAGTGGGGGCTGTCTCAGGTATAAGCTCCTGGCGGGCTGTCCCAGGCATAAGCTCCTGGCCGGCTGTTCCATATGACAAGGCTAGTCCATATCATATATCTCTTTCTTTTCATTTAATCATTATGTGTTGATTTCATCAATCAATTCTGTCTTGCATTATGATCAATTCAGATATGTCATATCCATATAATCATGCCATCAATCTCTGATACATATATATTAACATAACATACTCATGCTCAAAATCAAATAACAGTATCTCAGATATAATAATTTCATCAATCTCAAATCTGACGATACAAAACCAACGATGCAAGACCAACAGTAAAGTAGCATATATATAATAGTGATCATGTACAGGGATTCTTACCTTTACCGGTGACTGATCCAAACACAGAAATCAATGTTCTTCTTTGATTTATGAATTTCTTTAAAAAAATATTCCACTCGATATCATTTGCAGACAATCATCTCTTCATAACCCTGATCAATATAAAAATCACATATATGGAGAAAATTACCGATAATTGATCCTAATACACAGATCGAGGACCTCTCTTAGGATTAACCAAAATTAGGACTTGTCTATGTATCTGGATCTTCCACTGATCCATAAGACTTCTAGAGAGAAAAAATCCATGAAGAGAGAGAAAATTCTAGAGAGAGAAAGTAGAGAGAGAAAGTGGAGAGAAAAATTTTCATATCCTTCCGATGAGGTACTCATGATCGAGATCATCAGAGGTCCTATCAGGGTGACTCAATATGAATCAAGTGTTACAATTTTGAATAGAATCGGACTGGGATCAGATCTACCGCACGAATTTCGGAGCAATCTCAAATCATCTTATTTTCATCTTCAAGTTTATTCTAGGATTCATGATGCAATCAGAGAGGAAGAAAAGATTCTAGAGAGACAAAATCCGTAAAGAGAGAGAAAAGTCTAGAGAGAGAATCTAGAGAGAGAAAATGTAGAGAGAGAAGGTAGAGAGAGGAGAGAGAAAAGAGAGAGAAAGAAGAGAGAAAGGAGAGAGAGGAAAATTCTCTTCTTCTTCTTCTTTTTATTTTATTTTATTTTATTTTTATTCTTTTTCTTTTTCCTTTTTCTTTTCTTTTCTTTTTCTTCTTCTTCTTCTTCCTTCTTCTTTTCTTCCCGCGGCCACCCTTGGCTGAAACAGGGGAAGACCGTGAGGTCCCCCCCTCGGTGGCTCGGGCTCCGGCGGCTTGACCGGAGGTCCGGCAACGACGGCGATGGGCAATGAACAGCCGGTGGCAAGGTTCGGCCGGCGAGAATCAAAAAGAGATCGGAAAATAGGGAATTTCTTGTTCATGGATTTTCCGGCGAAGACGGTGGCCGGCGGTGAGGCTTTGGGCCAGAGGAGAAAGGGAAGAGGGAGAGGAAGAAGAGGAGGGGCTTACCTTGCTCCAGCGGTTGAGAAGAGCTCCGGCGAACCCCTTTTCTTCCTGTTCAAAGAACTTGTAGAAAATCTTGGAAAAATCCCTCTAAACTCTTAATAATCTCTCAAAATCCCATGTTAAAGACCTAAAGGGAGGGAAAAGGGGTTTTATAGAGGAGGAATCCGGTTTTTACTCGGATTCTCCACTCCTTTTCACGGTGGGAAGAAGATTCTCAACGGGAGTCTTCTTCCTCCCGATTCCTCTGTTTTCCTTTTTTTTTTTTTTTTTTTTATCTGGGTTGTTACACCATTGTGGTCCAACAATGATGAGCGTCTAAAGGGAGAAAGAGTCTTCATTTTTTTTTTCTTTTCTTTTCTTTTTTTTGTTTTGTACAGTGCGGTAACAATTTTTCATTTTCAGTTTTTCAATAATATCCAGGGTTTGAATTTTGGATCTTTTCTAATACCATCAAGATTGTAATCTAATAGCTGAAATTGTGAAAGGACTGTATATTCTCTCCTGTTGAGAGAGTAATTCATCTGATGCATGCATGCGTGCATATTGTGTATTTGTGTGTGCATTATATTATGGAACAACTTGGATGTGTAAATTACCAAAATATTCTTGAATGCAATCTTGTTTTAGCAGCCATTGGCTTGCAATAAACATTTTGTATTAGGAATTTAATAACTTCCCACAAGCACTTGGCGCCATGCTGCTATGCCTTCATTAATTCTAATATGTTTATTTTTATATTGCTCGTACATGGTAATATAGACGTTTTGCACTGATCATTTGGATTTTATTCAATGGATACTTTTGTCATAAATAATTATATAAAACATATCAAAAGTATTTGGATCTAATTTGCTTAGGTAATGTGATGTATACCCTTTGAAATTGTGTAGATTAATTTAAAGGATTTTCTTTTTTTGGCATTTTTGGCACACAGATTTACTATGTTGTTGGTCATCTTACTTTTTGAAAGAAAGTACAAAGCCTGCAATTGCCAACATTATTTTTTTGTTTCTTTCTTTGTATGTTCTTATTCTCATATTCTATATGAGCCATTTTAGAAGGTGGACGATAAAGTGAAGGCACTGGAGTTTGATGATTCCCTATTCAAACTTATCAGCTGTAGCTTAGGGACCTTTTTGAAGAATGCCCTCCCGAAGGGCCCTCACGCCTCAGTGCCAACCTTCTACTCTGAGAGAACTCCTCTCTTAAACTAATGTTACCTTCTAAATGCTTGCTGAGAAGGGGCTTTGGCTGCTTTCTTGGACCTCCCCCTGGTTAATGTAGACCATAAGTTTGATTATCTTGTGAACCTCTTGTCATCTCCATTTCTTGGAAAAGGTTGTGAGAAGACAAGTTGCACTCATGTTTAATAGTTAATGATCTTTGGTAATCTTCCCCACTATCTGGTGCAAACCACCTACCCTGACTTTCGAGTCCTGATGAATGCATGGAAATTCAAGTTTCTCTGAGAACTTCATCCTCCGGCTTATTTTGAGATATGGTCGCTTCCAACTTTTAGTTAGATTATGCATCCCGTGCAAATCATGCTAATCTTTAATTAATAGTTCCTACAATGTCTAAGCACTATGTTTGATCTTATTATATATATATATATATATTTAGTGCATAATGTTCCTTTAGTAGATTGTAACTTGATCCATGGTCCCCACATAGATGAGGGATCCAGGCACGTAATTGACAAAGATCGTTGTTCCAATGAAGGAAAATCACATGGGGTAAGAGCCATATAGTGGCTTTCCATCGTAGCTAGTATCAAGTTCCGGAACAAAAATCATATGGGATGGGCACCACAGAAAGGAATATAGGATGGGTTTTTGATTTTGCTATATATATTTCTCCGGAACCCTATCTTAAAGAAAAATCTAAAAATCAAAAACTCTTTGTACTAATAGGGTCGTGTTGCGGCCAATCTCCCTCGTCACCCGATCGTCGGTGTCGCGCACCTGCAAGAAAAATTCTCACAGATCGGAGATGCCTCCGACGAGGACCCTCCGACAGTCAAGTCAGAGAGGAGACTAGGCAACAGTGAAAAATCAGGGGCTTAGCGGGAGAAAGAGAGAGAGTTCAAGAGCTTAGAGGCGCTTCTCGAAACTTAGAACTTAGGTCTTACCAAGACTGTTGCCTTATCCCATTTTATAGTAGAATGCGGTATGGTCCCATCATTAATGATGCAGACAACCAGGGAGTTGTCAAATCGTCGGGGGCTGTCAAATCACCGTGTACTGTCAAATCGCCGTGGGCTGTCAAGTCACTGGGAATAATCCACGTCCTTGGCAGGACAGTGCCCCAGGACGGCCGTACCGCATGTCCTTGACAGGACAACTGTCCATAGCGGTCGCACGGCGTTTGTGTGGTCTGGCCGACTATATGTTGGTATTCGGCTGTCGGGACGTCGGGTGACCCGAAGACACCGTCGGTTGGTCTGGTGCCTTGCGAAAGTCGGACGTCGGCTGCCACCTCCGACAGTGGATCGGTGATTTGGGCTCGACCACTTGGCCGGTCGGAAAATACTATGAATCTGTTTGGCCGACATACCTTCGGTCGGATATCGTCGAAGGCCATTGCCGGCAGTCATCGTCGGAGTCGTCGTCGGAATCGTCCGTCGGTTTGATCGACAGAGTCGAGCGATGGTCGGATCGGTCCGAGGATAAGTCGGCGTATAGGGGTTGGTCAGTATATCCCAAAAGTTGCCCCCCCACTCCTGAGTCGGAGCATGACGTGATGGGAAACCACTCCTTTCGTCCGAAGCCGTCGTCCACGTGGAAGCGCTGGCTCTTTGCCCTCGAAAGTGAAAAAACCTCCACCTCCGGGGTCGATCAGGAATCGTCGGTCGGGTTCCCCGACTGACTTCCTCGAGAAGAGATTCTAGCCATGATGCTAGCCCCAGAAAGAAGAACAAAAAGAAAATGGCAAAGGAGGAAGGGTGCAAGAAGACAAGAACAGGCAAAACTTCGAGAAGAGCTTTCGAAGGATAACTCGACAGAGCCTCAGCGCTAGGAGTAGATTTGCAGCAAAAGTAAAATTTTGGATGTAAGTGGCAGCATATATATAAGGCCCTTCAACGGTAGAGATGAAAGTGCATCGGACGAGGGCTTCCCGAATGCCGACATGTGGCAGCGCCTGGGCCCTTCTCCGATCCGACGGTTCGACGCACCTGCCACTAGATCAAGCCACGTCGCCTCCATCCACGTGAACTGTTCCAGCCCAATGGCCCCCTGACACGTGACAGAAAAATCACGTCTCGAAATTCATTAATCGATGGTGGTTCGTGTTCCCAAGGAGACGGCGGTTCCTGTTCCCAAGAAGACGACGGTTTGCGTTCTCAAGGAATCGTCCGACATCAGATCGCTTGTTGGTATGATCGTCGGAGTCGGAGCATGACGTGATGGGAAACCACTCCTTTCGCCCGAAGCCGTCGTCCACGTGGAAGCACTGGCCAATACGCCATCCAACTCAGGAGTGGGGGGGGGGCAACTGTTGGGATATACCGACCGACCTCTGTACACCGACTTACCCTCGGACCGATCCGACCATCGCCCGACTCTGCCGACCGAACCGGACGGACGATTCTGACGACGACGACTCCGATGATGACTGCCGGCAATGGCCTTCGACGATATCTGACCGAAGGTATGTCGGTCGAACAGACTCATATTATTTTCCGACCGGCCAAGCGGTCGAGCCCAAATCACCGACCCACTGTTGGGGGTGGCAGCCGACGTCCGACTTCCGCAAGGTACCAGACCAGCCGACGGTATCTCCGGGTCACCCGACGTTCCGACAGCCGAATACCGACATATAGTCGACCAGACCATCCAAACACCGTGCGACCGCTATAAGCAGTTGTCCTGTCAAGGACATGCGGCACGGCCGCCCTGGGGCACTGTCCTGCCAAAGACATGGATTAATCCCAGCGACTTGACAGCCCACGATGATTTGATAGCCCACGGTGATTTGACAACTCCCTAGTTGTCTGCATCATTAATGGCGGGACCATACCGCATTCTACTATAAAATGGGGTAAGGCAACAGTCTTGGTGAGGCCTAAGTTCTAAGTTTTGAGAAGCGCCTCTAAGCTCTTGAACTCTCTCTCTCCCGTTGAGCCCCTGATTTTCCACTATTGCCTAGTCTCCTCTCTGATTTGACCGTCGGAGGGTCCCCGCCGAAGGCATCTCCGGTCTGTGAGGACTTTTCTTGCAGGTGCGCGACACCGGCGATCGAACGATGGGGGGATTGGCCGCAACAGGTCGGTCTCATAATTAAAAAAAATAATATTTTTTTTCTTCCTCGTTTTCAAAACATACTTATTATTGGTACATACTACATGACCAAATAATGTATACCAAATAAATTAATCATCAAAAAATCAATACACACTTTAAGTGAATCGATATAATTTTCAAAATATGAAATTTATTGATACAAAGTACATCGCTATGTGATACACAAGCAAAACAATAATCCAACAATCTAATACATACCTTCAAGTAAATTAATCATAGTTTCTGAAATATCATGTTCACCGGTACATACTATGTGATCAGGTGATACATATTTGTCAACTTTTTGATACATATCACAAGACTTTTAGTACACACATAATAATGATCTAATGCACATCATTAGATAATATTGATTTATTGGATTATTGTTGGGTGTGCATTAAACAAGCTTACGACGTATATGAAGAAGTTGAAAAATATATATCACCTAGCATTTAATGTGTACTGGTGAATATGATATTTCAAAAATTATATATTAATATACTTAAAGGCATATATTGGATTGCTAGATGACTAATTTATTAAGTATATATCATCTGGTTGTGTACTGTGTATCGATGAATATATATTATATTTTAGAAATTATATATCAATTTATATAGATGTATGTATTGACTTGTTATATGACAATTATTTTAGCTTGCATGGTGTGTATTATCTGCGCATATAATATAAATCAATAAAAAATATATTTTCGAAACGAGAAAGAAAAAGGATGCTATGCATGATTTTTTTTTATTTTTTATTTTTTATTTTTTTTATAATGGTACTGATGACTTCTTTAGTAGGAGAAGTTTATGATTTTTTTTTTAAGATGGGCATAAAAGAAAGGGCATGGATCTTTTGCTATGCACGCGATGCACCACATCATACGGTGCATCGCTTGCATAGCAAAAGATCCATGTGCATCACACGCACCGCCCATCGCACGATGGACAGTGCATGCAGCATGCATCACATAGCCCGCTGGACATGTAGGCATGCACATTTTGCACTGCACCACACCGTGTGGTGCATAGCGAAGCATCTGTGTGCTAAAAAAAAATCGGATAAAATAGGAAGTCCATCCCATATTTGCTTCTTTAGTGCTCACTCCATATGATTTTGATCCCAAGTTGTGGGTGGATCACTTGATCAATTTCAGCTTTCAGTTATCAAGAACTTGCAATGGTCATTGATGAACATGGCTTGAATGGAAGGAGAAATATGTAATAACTCAGATTTAAAAAAAAAAAAAATAATAAGAAAGAAGAGAATGGAAGAGGACTCCTGATAGAGTCCGTCTTCCCTCTTTGAATCAGAATGGATTGGGACTCTAGGAGCCCTAGATCCCATCTATAAATTTCCTCTTCTTTATCTTAAGCAAACCATGAAAACATCAGGCTTCCTCTCTCTTCTTTCTCCCTCTTTTCTTTCGATGGAGTTGTTGATTGCCTTCACCGTGCCCACCAAAATCAAGACCGAAGATGCCACCGGAACCAAGATAAGGTCCAATCCTTCCTTTTCTCTCTCTTGCT
>NC_026001.2:8595321-8620997 GCF_000442705.2 Elaeis guineensis
ATTCTATCACTTGGATAGATTTCTATAATTTTTTTCAAAGTAAAAGAACTTTGTATAGCTTGTAAGATCATAGTTCAATCAAACTAAATAATTTAACAAAGAAGACATTATCAGTTAATAACTGATTTAAAGTTAAGGTTCAAATGCACCTTTGTCTGATATGGCCTTGAATAGATCGGGTTCTTATCAAAACCCCAGAATTTGATCTCGATCTTAAGATTATTATTTGATTCTAGCTTTTGGATATATTCATTGGATCCGAAGATCAGATTGACATAGACATGATCTGGGGATCAGCATTAGTTATCTGATGTAGCTTTGAATAGATCGGATTGGCAATAGAAAAGTCGATCTGGAGATTAGTATTCTTCATCTGATATAGCTTTGAATAGATCGAATTTCACTAGGAAGATAATCTCAATCAGAAGATTGATACTTTTCATCGATCAGGAGATCTTATCTCCACTTTTGCCCTTCGAAGCTTGTCGATTAAGAAATTGGATTTTCATCGATCAAGAGATCTAATCTCCATCTTGACACTTTGGGTCTCACCGATCTAGAGATTGAATTTTTATTGATCAGGAGATCTGATATCTATCTTGACCTTTCAGGGCTCGTTGATCCGGAGATGAAATTTTTATTAATCAAAAGATCTGATCTCTCTCTTGGCCCTTCGGGGCTCATCGATCCGAAGATTGGATCTTCATTTCCTCATACAATATACGATGTGCAAGAATGAGCTCCTTGAAGCATTTTTATTGATAATACTTCTTGAGATTTTTAGGATTTTAAGTGCAAAAAATACAAGATCCATCTAGATTTTCAATTATGTAAGCTCCCGGATGAATAACATCAGTGATTCGATAAGGTCCTTCTCAATTTAGAGTAAGTTTACCTTATTTATTTGGCTTAAAAACTTTAGCTCGTCTCAGGATGAGATCACCTTTTTGGAATGATTTCGGCTTTACCTGAGCATTATAGTATTTAGCAATTTTTCGTTTATAGGCTGCCATATTGATATGAGCTTGCTCTCTTGTCTCTTCAAGAAGATCCAGATCGGTTTCTCAACCAATCAGAATTTGTTACCTCATGAAAATTTTTAATCCTATCAGGTGGTAAACCGATCTCAACTAGAATTACAGTTTCGGCTCCAAAGATAAGTTTAAAAGGAGTTTTTCCAATTGAAATCCGATATATAGTTTGATAGGCCCATAGAACACTATAAAGTTCTTCAGCCCATAATCTCTTCGTTTTTGTAAGTCTTATTTTTTAATCCTTGAAGGATAGTCCTGTTTGTGACTTCAGCTTCACCATTTGACTATGGATGCCCAACAGAAGTAAGTCGATGATCAATATAAAGTTTGGAACATAATTTTTTGAATTTGGAGTTGTCAAATTGTCAATCATTATCAGTGATGTCCAGATAAACCAAATCAGCATATTATTGATTTTCAGACAAAATCCTGCATCTTCTTCTCAGTAATTTGAGTCAGAGGTTCTGCCTCCACCCATTTAGTGAAGTAGTCAATAACAACTATCAAAAACTTTCTTTGATTTGTTGCCATTGAAAAAAGATTCCAATATATCCATTCTCCAAATTGCGAAGGGTCATGGTGCAATAATAGAAATGAGTTTGGCAGTAGACTGATATTGGATATTGGCAAACTTTTGACATTGATCGTATTTGTTGACAAGATCGGCTGCATCTTTTTGGATGGTCGGTCAATAATAATCTTGTCAAATTACTTTATAAGCAAGTGATCTGCCCCCAAGTAATTTCCACATATCCTTTCATGCACCTCCTAAAGTGCATTATCAGCGTCGGATGGTTTCAAGCACCGAAGTAGAGGAGATGAACAAGATCTTTTGTATAACTGATCCTCCTGAAGAACATACCATGGAGCTTATTTTTTGATGCTTCTTGCTTTAACTGGATCATCAGATAAATTTTTCTTTCTTGTGTAATCCATAAGGAGAAAAATCCAGCTCGATTCATTACTGACCTAAAATATAGAAAGAATTTTAATACTAGGCTTCTCCAACAGCTCAATCAAAACCTTTTGATTAAGTTCTAGGAATCCTGATGTGGCAAGATGTGATAAGGCATCAGCTTGAATATTTTTCGATCTTGGAATTTGTAGGACTTCTAGCTTCTCAAAATTTTTAGATAATTCTCTTATATTTTGCAAATATCAAGCCATTGTGGGATCGCTAGTCTCAAATTGACCTCTTACCCATCCGACGACAAGCTGCAAGTCGGTAAAAACCTTCAGCTTTTTAACTCCAAGCTTCTTTGCCATTTTTAATCTTACAGTCAGGATTTTATATTCAACACCATTATTTGAAGTATTGAAATTGAATCTCAGGGCTTGCTCAGTAATAAACCCTTCAGGATTTGCTAGGATTGAGCCAGCACCACTTCTCTGAAAATTTGAACCTCCATCTACATGCAGAACCCAAAATGAATTAATATCTTCAAGATTTTCTAAAATTGATCCATCATTAGGAATAGTATATTTCATAATGAAATATGCTAATACTTATTCTTGTATAGTAGATCGAGGTCGGTATTGAATATCAAACTCACTGAGTTTTATTATCTATTTAGCAATCCAACCTAATGTATTAACTTACTGTAATATCGATCTCAATGGCTAATCAGTCAATACTATAACTGTATGAGCTTGAAAATATAGTCGAAGTCATCGGACTGATATGACCAAAGCATATATCATCTTTTCGGCTTTTTTTATATCGGATCTTAGCATCCCGTAATAATTTGCTTGTACAATAGATCGGCCTTTGAATACTTTTGTCTTCTCAAATAAAAATCAAGCTAACATCATTTGGTGATATATATATATATATATATATATATATATATATATATATATATATATATATATATATATATATATATATATAATTCTTCCCTTTCAACTAGTTTTGAGAGAAGAGGTGCAATGCCCAGATATTTTTTCAAATCATCAAAAGCACTTTGGCATCCTTATATCTAGTTGAAATTTTTGATCTGCTTTAATATCCTAAAGAATGGAAGACATCTTTCAACTGATCTAGAGATGAATCGACTGAGGGCTGCTACTCGTCCAATGAGTTGTTGGATTTTTTTGATGGTGGTCGAACACTTCATCTCCAATAATGCATAAATTTTCTCAGAATTTGCTTCTATTCCTCTCTGATTTATAAGAAAATTAAGAAATTTATCTGATGTTACTCCAAAAGCACACTTATTCGGATTAAGCTTCATTTGATCTTTTTGAGTTCTCCGAATGCTTTCTCCAGATTGATAATATGTCGATCTTTCTCAGTACTTTTTACCAGCATGTCATCAACATAAATATCTATGTTCCGATCAATTTGATGCTTGAAGACTTTGTTAACGAGATGCTGATATATTGCACCTATATTTTTAAGATCAAAAGACATCATTTTATAACAATACAAACTTCTTTCGATAATGAAAGCTGTGTTCTGTTTATCTTCTGGAGGTATTCTAATCTGGTTATACCCTGAAAAAGTATCCATAAAACTGAGGAGTTTATGGCTCGAAGTGGCATCCAATAGCTGATAAATCCTTGATAGAGGAAAACTTTCTTTTGGGTAGGCTTTGTTGAGGTCTTTATAGTCAATATATATTCTCCACTTGATGTTTGCCTTTTTGACTAAACAATATTGGTTATCCATTTCGGATAATGAGCTTCTCTGATAAATCCTGCCTTCAAGAGCTTATCAACTTCCTCATCAATTGTCTTTTATCTTTCTGAAATAAAATTCTTCTTTTTTGTTGAACTGTCTTAAACTTTGGATCAACATTCAGTTTATGAATAATAACATCAGCAGGAATACCAGACATATCAGAAGTCGATCAGACAAATACATCGATATTTATATGAAGAAACCTGATTATGTTTTCCCTCAGATCGGATCTAAGATTTGATCCGATTTGAACTGTTTTTCCTGGATCATCTCCGAATGGAATAATTTTTAGTTTTTCAGCAGGCTCATCTTGATTTTTTTCGACCTCATCTATTGGATCTGGTACCTCAATTGGTGTAACTTCCAAGGGTTGCTTCATCTTGGAGGCAATCATGAAATTTTATTGGGCTACTGTCTGGCCTCTGCGCATTTCTCCAGTTTCTTTTCTAGTCGAAAATCATACTAATAGATGATACATGGAGACAATTGCTTGGAGAGCATTTAAACCAAATCGGTCAAGAATAGCATTATAAGCATATAGAATTTTAACCATAAAAAACGTAAGCTGCACCATCGACTGCTTTGGTTTTTGTCCCGCTATAATCGATAGAGTAATTTCTCCTTCAATAGGTATTGAATTTTTTGAGAATCCGACGAGCAGAGTGCCGACTTGCTTCAGCTGATCTGTCAAATTTATTTTTGAGAATACATCATGAAATAATATATCGACAGAGCTTCCATTATCAATCAAAAATTTTTTTACATCATATTTTGCTATTGTCATAGAAACGACAACAGCATCATTACGAAGGGTTTGAATCCTCTTTACATCATTTTCAGAAAAAGAGATAACATCTTCAGTCTTCTGCCTTTTAGGGGATGGATCACCAGTTTTCTACAACACGCCAGATATCATATTGATGACTCCAACAATTGATCGATTATAGTTTTCCAACAATTGGTCAGATATTCAATTGCTTTGGTTGGCCTCACAAACTTGTCGAGATAGCCTCGATGCACCAGGGCCTCTATCTCATCCCGAAGTTGCCTGCATTCTTCGATATTATAACCGTAATCTCAATAAAAGTAGTAGTACTTTCTTTTATCTCTCTTTATTGGTGGGACCTTCATTGATTCCAGCTTTCGAAGATATCCTTCTCCTTCAATTTTTATAAGGATCTGTGCTCGGGAGGCGGATAGAGGAGTGTAGGAATCAAAATGTCGAGGTGGGCTTCTTGACCTCGGATTTTTCGAAGATTGATCGGAGCCTTTATTCTACTGAGCTCCATCATCCTCTCTCGATCGCTTCTTCTCATTTTTATTTTTATTTTTTATTAGCCTATCTGGTGATGGCTTCTTCTTCCTCGACCTGAGTAGACTTCCATACTCGATCGAGCATCTCATCATAAGTATCTAAAAAAATTTTATTCAAAGAGAAGATCAGATGATTGCTATGAAGTCTCCTCTTTAAAGCAGACATGGCGATCGCTTCATTGAAGTTCTTTACTTCCAGAGTGGCTGTATTGAAGCGAGCCATAAATTTTTGGAGGTCTTCTCCCTCTTGCTATTTGATGGAGAATAGATTATCCATATGCCTCAAGTGAGGTTGATTAGTACCGAAGTATATAATAAACAGTCTTTTGAGTTGCTTAAAAGAAGAAATGGACCTCTGTGAGAGTTCAAAAAATTATACCCTTGCTACTTTCTTGAGGATAGTAGGAAAAATAATGCATAATAACATATCAGAAGTCCCTTATAAGGCCATGAGAGCTTTGTAGCTCTCAATATGATTCATTGGATCGGTGGAGCCATCGAAGGACTCAATAATGGGCATCTTGAATCGATTCAAAATTAGCTCATTCAAGATTTCTTGAGAGAAAGGAGTGCCAAAATTATAGCTATCTTTATTTTGGAATGGAACTCCTACCTGAATCTCTATCAGACACTTTTCAAAATCTTGAATCTTGTGCTCCAGATCATCCCCTCTCTGAGATCTTATATTGTTGGGAGCAGATTCACCATCAGTCTCATCATCAATGTGGTGTTCATCTTGATGGACGATTGATGGCTGTGTTGAGACACAACTTTCATAGAAGGGGCTTCTTTTTGATGTCTCTCCTTAATCTTTTGAAGTCGTTGAATAGCTGCTGTTAGGACTTGAACTTACTGAACAAGCAGGAGGAACTGTTGAGAATCAACGGTAACTGATTGTTGTTGGGAAGCTTCTGGCAGGACGTCCGAAGAGGATGGAGATGCCAAAGAATTATTTGATGCTCATGCTCTGACCATTTTTTCCATAAGAAATCAGTCACAGGTCCTCCTTCTAGCATCAATCTGTTACCGTGGGACTCAAAATCTAAAATTGCGGCAGATCAGACGAGGTCGAGCATAGATCGGTAGCAGTCCGATCTGAAATGCTTTCGAGAAAATCTATAAAATAAGTCAAAAAATTAGATAGAGATCCTCCGATTCTTGATCCTCCGATGCTTAAGTCAGTTCGAGCCTCAAGAATAGAAGATAGAAAAGAGTAGTAGAGTACAAAAAGCGGGTGGAACTAGAAAAATTGGACTAAGCAGAAATTAGAGTTCTTGTTCAAGAACTCGTAAAGTTCTTACCGGCATAGTCTCACTCTAATTTAAGATTTAGAACTTACCGTCGGAGGATATCTGGTCCTTTATTTATAGAGAGACTGATGAGGTCGTTACAGAGTTTGTTAGACCGTTAAAAGAGTTTGTTAGGCAGTTATAGCAAACTATAAGTGAGCTAAAGTATAGCTGTATGTATTAGCTGAAAGTAAAGTTATACTTAATTGTATTTGCTAGCTGTGTATGAGATTGTGGCCAGCTGTAGCTTAGTTGCGGATAAACTCCGCAAGATGGTTGCTGTAGATAATATAAAAGCTGACATCGGCTACAGACCAATGTAAACCAGATGAGATCGGTCATTGGTTGACCTGAGACTAATATCATAGATAAAGATATTACCGATGTATCTTCCTTTGGATCAATGAAATCCCGATTTGTTACTATTTTATCAACCAGTTTATTTGTGGCAACTCTGTATTTTGAGATCAGTAATTTAGCGATCTTATATAATAATGCGACGTGGTATGAGGTCGGTTTAATGCACCAACAAATATAATATTTTTATATAAAGTATTATAATTATTATATATTAATATATTATCATATAGTATAATATTATTAAATATATGAATTTGATATTATTATTTTAGCATATTACATAATATATTTTATTATTTTGCTTATTCAAACAATCTTTCAACAAGTTTTTGAAAGTGCTTTTGGAGTAAGACCACGGGTATATCTCTCATGTAATAAAAGCAGTCACCTTCCTTCGCACAAATCCACCATTAAACCATCTAGTGGTCACTTTGATATTTATGCAGATAGATGAATAATGGTGTGCAGAATGTTTTAAGATCTATGCGTTGGATGATCCAACAATAGATCTGTGTCAAAAAAGATAAATTCTTCTTTCATGTCAAAGGTACAATTCTTATTTTTTTAAAAAATATTTTAAATTAAAATTTTTTAAAATAGAAATCCTAAATTTTTTTAATTTTTTTTTAATCAAACATTCATCTAATGCTCTCAAATATGCCTTTACTTGAGATTCAAGAGAGCAGTTTTGGCACTGACTTTTAGATCTTCTTTGGTTTATCTCTATAAAAAAATATTTTTTACAATAGTGATATCGTGTCGAATTTTTCATAACTCAATGAGAATGTTTGTATTTTATCGAATATCATATATTTTATTAATTTTTATAGATAATATTTTATACTAATTATTGATTTTTAATTTTTAATTAAATTGTGATAATTTTGGCGTGGTTCATTCCCACGTGACCTTTCCCTCGGTGTCCTAGTGTGTGCGAAGTCTCCATTTCGAGTGCAAAGGTTTTCTGTTTTTTTATTTTAAAAAAAAACTTGGCAATCGAGGTGATGGCAGCTTTCTTCGCAAGATAGCTAGCTTCAAATACTCCGGAGTTGAACCCCAGACGGGTAGCCTAAGCTCTTCTGTTGCAACAAAGCCAGGAGAAATGGAGAGGTATGCTCATGTCTTCTTCGTTCCTTTATTCCTCTTCTTGTGCTGTTTCTCTTCCTTCTTTGTTTATGGTTTGGCTGCCGGTTCGTTCCAACTAGTCCAAGACCAAAGAGAGATCATGACTAATCTCTCTAATCTCTTTAATCTCCGTTGTTGGTGGTGGGATACCACCCCGGGCCCTTGTTGGGATGGGGTGACGGACCCTTGCAGTTGGGATGGGGTGACCTGCTACCCTGCGCCCTCCTCCGTTGTGACCTCTCTCTCCTTGTCCGGCTTCGGCCTCTCCACCACCAACTCCTCCTTGGTCGCCCGCTTGTTTGACCTCCTCTGCCGCCTGCACGACCTCAAGTCCCTCGACCTCTCTCAGAACTCCCTCACCACCATCCCCAGCTCCTTCTTCTCCTCCAACTGCAGCGGGCTCTCCGGATTAGAGTCCCTCAACCTCAGCTACAGTGGTTTGACCGGTCCTGTGCCTAGTTTCTCGGCTTTTGGGGCTTTGCAGTCCTTGGATTTATCTTATAATTCCTTATACGGAGCCTTAGATTCCGGGCTGGAAAAGCTCACCAGATTGAAACTTCTGAATCTTTCCGGCAATTTCTTCAACAGCACCATGCCAGCTCGAATTGGTGGTGCAACAGCTCCGAGCTTGGAAGTTCTGGTGCTCTCCCTCGATAGTTTTCATGGCGAAATCCCCCCACGGATTTTTGATTATGAGAACCTCACGTTGCTGGATCTCAGTCAAAATATGCTAACTGGGTCTATTCCGGATGGGATCGAGAGGCTTTCCAAGTTGGAAGTTCTCCTCCTTTCTTCCAATATCTCACTGGGATAATCCCAACTAGTTTGGCAACGATCAAGACCCTGTCCCGATTCGCTGCCAACGAAAACAATTTCAGTGGCTCAATTCCTCGTGGAATTACTACTCATGTGAGTGATTTGGACCTCAGCTACAATAGTCTCACCGGGGAGATCCCATCAGACCTCCTGTCGCCGCCGAATTTAGAGTTTGTGGATCTGTCCGGTAATCTCCTTGAAGGTCCCATACCTGGGAATTTGTCGCAAAGCAGGCTCTACCGTCTGCGACTTGGCAATAACAATCTCAATGGAAGCATTCCATCAACAATTGGAGAGCTTTCGAATTTGACATTGTTGACAAACAGAAGTATAAACAGAAGAAGAATAGAAAAGAGGGTGAAGACGAAAATTTTAGAGGAAGAAGGATACATCTCTAGGACCAAATGGGCCCTTTTTATTAATTTTCATAGGCTCAATTTAGGAATTATACAAATATATTTCCCTCTAATTAGACGATTGTATTCCTAATCAGAGGGATTCAATTTAAGAATTATACAAATATATTTTCTTCTAATTAGACGATTGCATTCCTAATCAGAGGGATTCAATTTAGGAATTATACAAATATATTTTTCTCTAATTAGATGATTGCATTCCTAATCAGAGGGATTTACAGCTCATTTCAACACTCCCCCTCAAGATGGGTTATAGATATCATAAAGACCCATCTTGTCACGAATAAATGAAAAAGAAGGCACACTAAGATCTTTGGTCAAAATGTCTGCTAGTTGACTAGCAGATCGCACATAAGGCATACAAATGATTCTGGCATCAAGCTTTTCCTTGATAAAATGTCGATCGATCTCGATGTGCTTCGTCCGATCATGCTGTACTGGATTATTAGCAATATTGATTGCTGCCTTATTGTCACAATATAGCATAAGGGGCGATGACTGATAAAGGCCTAGATCCAATAACAAGATCCGCAACCATAAAATTTCGCACACACCATGTGCCATAGCTCGATACTCTGCTTCAGCAGTAGATCGAACAACTACATTCTGTTTCTTGCTTCGCCAAGTGACTAGATTACCTCCAACAAAAGTACAGTAACCTGAGGTAGAGCGACGATCATCAGGTGATCCAGCCCAATCAGCATCTGTATAACACTCCACCCGTAGGTTGCCATGATTAGAATAAAGTAAACCACGACCAGGACAGCTTTTGAGGTAACGAAGTATCCGTGTCACAGCATCCATATGAACTGAACGTGGATCATGCATAAACTGACTTACCACACTAACGGCGAATGCAATATCAGGCCGTGTATGAGATAGATAAATCAAACGTCCTACCAATCGTTGATAACGTTCTCGATCAATAGGAACATCGGTATCAGCTACTAGTCGATGATTTTGTTCAATAGGAGTAGCAATAGGTCGACATCCCAACATACCGACTTCTGTAAGAAGATCTAGAATATATTTTTTTTGAGAGAGAAAATTTTTTTTGAAGAACGAGCAACTTCTATCCCAAGAAAATATCGAAGATATCCAAGATCCTTCACCTCAAATGTCTGTACTAGCTGAGCCTTCAAATGAGCTATCTCCTCAGAATCATCTCCTGTGACCACAATATCATCAACATAGACAATCAAAATAGCAATCTTATCCTTGTTGTGCCGAAAGAAGAGTGTGTGATCTGCATTGCTTTGTTTATACCCCATCTGAATAATTGCTTGTCGGAAGCGATCGAACCAAGTACGAGGTGACTGCTTTAAACCATAAAGAGATCGTCGTAACTGGCATACTTTGCCCATTGTTTGAGCAGTAGCAAATCCTGGAGGAACATCCATATATACTTCCTCCTGAAGTTCTCCATGAAGAAAAGCGTTCTTTACATCGAGCTGGAACAGATCCCGTCCGAAATTAGCAGCACATGATATAAGGGTTCTAACAGAGTTCATTTTTGCAACAGGTGCAAAAGTTTCATCATAGTCGATGCCATAAGTCTGTGTATATCCTTTTGCTACCAAGCGAGCTTTGTACCGTTCAACAGTACCCTCAGGTATCTGTTTAACTGTAAAAATTCATTTGCATCCCACAGTTTGTTTACCAGCAGGCAAAGGTACAAGTTTCCATGTATTATTTTTTTCTAGTGCTTGCATTTCTTCAAGCATGGCGGCTTTCCACTTGGGATTTTCCTTAGCAACCTTCCAGTTCTCGGGTATGGAGACAGAGGATAAAGAAGCTATAAAACTATGATAAGATGGAGAGAGAGACTCATAGGATACAAAGTTAGTGATGTCATGTTTGTACCCTACTCCATCCTTAAGTCGAGTAGGAATACCAGCATGACGAGTAGGTTTCCGTAAAGCAATAGGAATATTTAGATCATCATTATCTAATGTAAACTGGATGGGAGGTACAGGAGAATTACCATTAGTCGTAGAAGATGAAATCGTTGGGACAGGAGAGGAAGACCTGGAGACTGGAGAATGCGTAATAGACTCTGAGAGAGGAGATGAATCAGATAAAACAAGCTGTGGGAGAGTCTCAGATGCAGTTTCAGATGCTTCTCCTTGAGTGTCAGATGCTTCTCCTTGAGTGTCAGATGCACCATTTGTACCAACATCCACAGTAATAGGACTCCCTCCAGAAGACTCCCCCTCTCGACCAGTTCCAGAGATAACGGGAGAGGAAGAGGACACAGAAGATATATAGAATGGTTCAGACTCCCGAAATGTTACATCAATGCTGATAAACATCTTCCGCTCAGTCGGACACCAATATTTGTATCCTTTTTGAGTAGCTGAATATCCTACAAAAATGCACTTGAGGGCACGAGCGTCAAGCTTGCCAACCGAAGGTCGATGATCCCGAACAAAACAAACACAACCAAATACCTTGGGGGGAATTATAAAAGAATTAATTCCTTGCAGGCATTCAAGAGGAGTCTTGTAGTCCAAAGTTCGAAGTGGCATTCGGTTAATCAGATATGCTGCAGTTAATACTGCTTCTCCCCATAAGAATTTAGGAACATTCATAGAAAACATCAAACATCTTGTCACTTCAAGAAGGTGTCTATTCTTTCTTTCAGCAACTCCATTTTGAGCCGGTGTGTCAACACACGTCGTTTGATGTATAATTCCATTATTATGTATATACTCCTCAAATTCTTTATTAAGATATTCTGTCCCATTGTCAGAGCGAAAAATCTTAATAGTTGCTCCATATTGAGTACCAATCATTTTATGAAAATCTCTAAATGACTGAAATACTTCATTCTTATTTTTCAATAGATAAACCCAAGTGCAACGACTAAAACAATCAATAAAAGTGACGAACCACCGATGACCAGAAATAGCGGTGGTCCCACAGGGTCCCCATACATCAGAATGAACTACCTCAAACATTGCTTTACTACGTCGGCCTGAGTTTGGATAAGTACTTCTAGTGTGTTTAGCTAGTTCACAGGCATCACATACAAGCTTCTCTTTATATGTTTCAAAAACAGATGGAAATATACGAGCTAAGAGAGTAAATGAAAGATGACCAAGCCTGCGGTGTTGGAGCAATAGATCCTCCTTTTGTGAAGATGAAACAGTCAAACTGGTTTCTGAGTAGCCTTCAGACACTCCTCCCTCCAAATAGTAGAGCCCATTATGCATTATGCCAGTCCCAAGTTTCCTCCCTGTCTTTGGTTCCTGAAAGATACAATGTGTTTTGAAAAAAGTTACGGCACAATCAAGATCATTTGTAATAGCACTAATGGATAGGAGATTTATAGAAAATCTTGAGACATGTAGAACAGATGATAAGGGTAATTCGGAAGTGCATTTGATAGATCCTTTTCCAGAAATAGGGGTAAAGGAGCCATCAGCAAGACGAACTTTATCACGACCGGAACAGGAAATATAAGACAAAATCTCTAAAAGATCCAGTCATATGATTGGATGCTCCAGAATCAACAATCCATGGAGAAAAATTACTACAGTTAAGAGCATGAATTTGATCACTGATACCTATTTGGGCAAAATTACCCTGAGAACTGGCTGGTTGATTTGAAGAATCTTCTGTGGAAGTGCTGCTTTCAGAAATATTTACACCAGATCTGAATTTTTCCAAAAGTTGCATTTCTTCAACTGATAAATCTCCTATAGAAGAAAAATGAGCCTGATTATACTGACCTCGGCCTCTACCAAAACGACCACCTCCACGACCACGGCCTCTATTTGGACGACCATGTAGCTCATAGCAGTAAGCTTTGATGTGGCCCGGCTTATGACAGTGGTCACAAATTTTAACCCCACGAGGTCGAGGCTGAGTTTCTTGAGCAGAATTAGGAGTAGAGCTTTCAAGAGTATTAGGCTGTACCACAAGTGCAGATCGTATAGCTGTGTTCATAGAAGAAGACATAGTGGTTAATCGAGTTTCTTCACTAAGAACCAAAGAAATAGTTTCATCAAGAGTTGGCCACTTCTGTGTACTAAGAATAGAAGAGCGTCGATACTCAAACTCTGGGTTTAATCCATCCAAAAAATCCACAAGTCGCTGTCGCTCTATCCATTTGCGAAACACATCAACATCACCAGGATGAGTAGGGGTAAAGGGACTATAAAAATCAAAATCGTTCCACAACCTTTTTAATTCTTCAACATACTCTGTTACAGATCGGGAACCCTGATTAAGTCCTCGAAGCTCTCGCTGGATCTTATGGGCATGCATATTATTGCCTTTATAAGAATAAGTTGTGGCTACAGCCTGCCATAACTCATAAGCATTCGTTAGTGCCTCAACCGTATGAGCAACACTTGGTACCATAGAGGCAAGGAGCCATGCTACCACCCGAGAGTTATTAGAATTCTACTGTCTAACAGCTATCCCATCTCCTTCTGGCCTTTTTGCAGTACCACTTATAAACCCCTCAAGATTGTGAGAATCCAAAATTAGACGAACATGTCGCGTCCAACTTAAGTAGGTACCCGGCCCATCCAATTTGACTGGGTTAGTTTCTAGGGTGATCTTTGAAAACTCACTACCCGAGATACGAGATTCCATCATCCTAACCATTAACTTTTCTAAATCCTCCATGGTTAAAGGAGTTTTATCACCCATAAGAAAAAAACTTAAATGATCAAGTAAACAAGAACAATCTTGAGGGAGGAAATTGAAGTTTTCTCACCAACGATCTGAGATAAACTCAGATGACGAAAAAATATCGAATCTCTGCTTCCATGAAAGGTGCCTTGATAATATTCAGAAACTCCAAAACTGGACGCTCCATTGTTGTTCCAGAAAAAACAGCATCTACAATTGGAGACACATATGACAGCAGTAGAGGTTCTCCTTTTTTTTTGTATTTAAAAAATACCTAATAAGGGATGAGAACCATTTTCAACCCCGTAGTTCTTGAGTGGAAACGGTGGTGGCGTCGATGGCAGCGGCGGTAGCAGCGACAGCGGTGGCGATTGCAGTGGCGATGGCAGAAGCAGCGACAGCAGTGGCGGCGGCGACGATGGTCGCGGCAGCGGAGACGGCGATCATAGTGGAGAAGGCTCAGGCAGCGGCGGCGGCGACGATGGCCGCGGCAGCGGAGGCGGCGATCATAGCAGAGGCGGTGATGAAGATGAAGGGATGCGAGAGAGATTTGAGTTGTAGACGATCGGCGGTTGAAGAGGCGGAACAGAGCACTCTGTTCCCTAAATAGGCTCTGATACCATGTTGACAAACAGAAGTATAAACAGAAGAAGAATAGAAAAGAGGGTGAAGACGAAAATTTCAGAGGAAGAAGGATACATCTCTAGGACCAAATGGGCCCTTTTTATTAATTTTCATAGGCTCAATTTAGGAATTATACAAATATATTTTCCTCTAATTAGACGATTGTATTCCTAATCAGAGGGATTCAATTTAAGAATTATACAAATATATTTCCCTCTAATTAGACGATTGCATTCCTAATCAGAGGGATTCAATTTAGGAATTATACAAATATATTTCCCTCTAATTAGATGATTGCATTCCTAATCAGAGGGATTTACAGCTCATTTCAACAGACATATCTAGAGTTGAATGACAACGAATTGGGTGGAGAGATTTCATCTGGGCTGGGGAACTGTAAGAATCTGATGCTGTTGGATCTATCTTCCAATCGGTTGCAAGGGACTTTGACAAAGGAATTGGGTTACCTTGAACAACTAGTGGTCTTGAAGCTTCAAGACAACAGACTTAGTGGAGAAATACCCGATGAACTCTTGAAGTTTCGGAATTTGAGCACTCTTGATCTCAGCCAGAACTTGCTCACTGGTGAGATACCTCCAGCAATTTCCAACTTAAAGGAGCTTTCATTTCTGAATTTACAAAGCAACATATTCTATGGTTTGATACCTGACAGCATCAGTAGCTTCGAGAATCTGATAGAACTGCAGTTAGCAAACAACAAACTGAGTGGAACTGTTCCAAGAATGCCAAAGAGCTTGAGGATAGCTCTGAATCTCAGTAGCAACCACTTCAGGGGACTTATACCTTCCTATCTCGGTGATTTATCTCAGTTGGAGACTCTCGACCTCTCAAACAATCATTTTGGTGGTGAAATTCCAACTTCTCTTACTACAATTCAAAGCCTGATAGAATTGAATCTCTCTGACAATCAGCTTTCTGGAGTGCTTCCAAGTTTTCCTTCATTTGTCAAAGTCGTAGCCACTGGAGATAAGGATCTCATCATCAGCTCAAATTCAAGCCCTAACACCAGTACAACTTCAGGTAACACTGAAACTAAGATAAAAATTTCAGATGTCTTTGTTATGATTGCGGCTTTTATTGGAGGCTTCATTGTTTCCATCTTAGTGGCTGCGGTTATCCAAAAGTTCTTGAATCAGGGGAAAAGTAACCGCCAAAATGCAAGGAGACATGCTTTGCACTCCAACAGACCTTTCCCTGAAAACTCCATTGAGAGATTGAGAAGGTTCCAGCACTGGCAATACGCCAGAAACCTCAGGTAAGAAACTAAAAATATGATATGTTCACATGTAAAGGTAGTAAGAATCCAAGAATAAGTAATTTTGCTCTTTTGCATGGGATATTTAGTGTATTGAAAGCTCCAGCTACATTGCTTCCTGTACCACATTTCTAAATGATTAACTGTTGGTGAATGTTTACAATTATAGAGAATAAATTTCACAAGATAGCAGAAAATAACTATATACATCCTCTAAAAACCTGTCCTACCAACCTTTTTGGATATATTTGAAGGACCAAATATGATTGTGATGTCTACTCTTGGATCCTCATCAACTCAGAGATTCTACTACAAGTTTTTTTTTCCTATTCAACTACTTTTCGGAAATTACGAGAACATGCAAGTTCCAAGTTGTCACGCATCTTGGAAGGTTTCTGTTTCAAGCTTGAAGGGGCACTAACTTTTGGGTGCCAAGATAGGTGCAATTATGCAAGCACAGAAGTGCTAACCAAACATAAAATGGGATGACTAGACCACACAGCAGGTAGGCTTCCCAATAAATTGAAGCTTTCGGATGCTATCTTTTGATCAGCGGAGATCGTTACAACCCATCAACCTCTGTTTCTGAAAATAATATGGATATACGATTTCTTTTCTTCTTTTCTTTTTTTTTTTTCCCTTTTTTTCTGATAAGTAATTTAGCTATACAATTACAAACCCCAGCAGTGGTATTTATCACCTAATTCCAATGGACACTAGATCAGATCAGGCCACTCTTACGGGATCTCCTCTTTTTATAGCGAGCAAATGAGCTGTGACATTTTTTTACAACAAACTCATGTCATTATTATTATTATTATTGCTATTATTTGAAGCAATAACCAACTCATCCCACTCATAAGCTTGTGACATGAGAAAATTCACCAGACAAATTGACAAGTGCGACAAATATGGCTTGTATCAGTCCAAATTTAGGCAAAAATCCAGAATGATGATATTACTGAAAAAAGTGAGGGACTGGCAATAGCTTAAATTTGATTAGTGTTCATGGACTGTATACACGTGGCTTTTGTGTTGGTACGGCCTTGACGATGTGATCATTGAGGTGACGAATTGCATTGACACTAAGAATCCTGATCACAGCCATTTGAGCACCAACTGAGCCTTTTCAATGCTTTCCCAAATTTCTAGGCTGCCAATGTACAAACACTTGGACACTTATTCTGATTATGCTTCTTGCCATATATCACCGTACCTGCAAAATACCAGGCATAGTCATAGCTGGACAGGATCCATCATCCACTGGCAATCAGAAAAGAAAGGTACCGTTGGTTCTTGCCACTGTCCATGGACAAGAGTTCTTGGAGCTTCCAATGAACAATCTCAGTGGAGAAGTCCCTTGCGAGTTTGGCAAAATTGATGAATGTAAGAGTTCTGCACCTTGGCCACAATCTGTTCCCGAGTGGAGGTCTACAGTTGATGGAAATCAGGGGTCTTCATCTCAAAAGTTCCTCTCGGTTGGCCCACGTTTGACTGGAACTTTGAACGGACTTTTTGGCTGGAATTTTTCGCAGTTTTGGATGTTGGTTTCCCACAGATAGTCCGATACCCGTCTACACTCCTGATGATGCTTGGAGTTAACGAGTACCATGGGTCAGCAGGAGTTCCATGTACAGTTGTCTAACCACAGACCTTGGAGTGCGGTTTGGATCTTGATTCTGCATCTATTATATATTATTAATGTAATTAGTAGTATAGTTATGTTGCAATAGTTGTCGTCTTGAAATTTGGGAAGCAGTGGCAGTCGATGCCGACACTAAACGCATGATGGAAGTATATAATCTGTTTTCTAATTGATGATTTAGCTAATCTAGAGTTTTGAAAGTTGGGAAGATTTTCTTTTTTTCCTTTTTCTTTTTGTTTTTTGAGATAACAGTCTTTGGGAGCTGATGCAACTAAATATTTATTGGTAGGAGGACAGGCGTGATCAGGAAAGTAGATTTGAACATTCTCTGAATTTGGAGCCAGCACTCTCTGTTACTTGATGTTTAATCTCGGAATAGTTTGAGTAATTTGATTGCGGAGAAGCGACATCAATATTAAATTCATTCCTTCTCGATGAAGTTTGAAACGAAAAACAAATGTGGCACAGGAGATCGTGTCCCACCGGACATCCACCAAGATGGGATGATGTGGTTCGATAGATTGGAAAGAATCTAGTGGAGAGGAGAAGTTGAAAGCAGTGTGGGGACGCATGCTAAATTTCAGCAATATAATGGAGAGACTTTGACTATAACAGTCTTGCCAAGAAGCCAATTTAGCTAATTCAGACACCTGGGGCCACATCGTGTTGGAAAAAAAACTCTATACCATGACTTTTTGCATGGAAGAGTCTAAATGTAAAAGCAATACGGCTCACAGATCGTAAACAACCCTTTGTCTCAATGTATGAGGAAGAGGTGGGCTGTAGGGTCAGGGGAAAATACTGAATACTAAATAAAAAAGAAAAAGAAAAAGAAAAAAAAAAAGAAAAGAAAAGCTGTTGTGCGGATTCTTGTTTCTAACATGGATAAAGGAAAGGGTGATAGTGAGTTCTTTTTTTGATAGGAAAGGGTGATAGTGAGTGTTGGGTGGATGTTTGGTCCGGACATCACTTCTCAGGATCTTTTCGATACCGCATGATACAGCAGAAAAAAAAAATAATAAAATAGAAAACAATCAAATACGTGGATCAGTCAAAAAATAGCTCGTCTCCACGGGACATGCAAACTTTACTATAAGAAAAGAAATATTGCAAGAGGAGATCTCAACTTTAACCCTCGTACATCCAATTTTTTCTTCACAAGAAGTTCTCCCTCATAAAATCTCTCTCCTAAAAAATCTCCTGAACCTCTGAAGCGACCGCTGTCTGCTGTCTAGAAGTCACTGCTCTTTCTCAGCATCGTGGGTTCTCTCTCTTCATGAGTCTCTGATCTTCATATGAAGTCCGTCTGCATCCCGCGTCCAAGCACGGGTCCTCTCCCATGAAAAAATAAAGCCACAGCACCACACACGGCCATGTTCCCTGTGTATACAGGCCTTTATAGGCCTTAAACCTTAATTAGATAAAGATTAGGACTCCTAATCAAAGCTTAAAACTTCTCCGACCGTTGGATCGTCACCGCAATCAACCCACGCCCTCCGATCGAGCGTCGATCCACGAAACAGTGCCATAGACCATGCAAAATGCGTGGAAAATGCCCACGCGGTCCACGCATTGACCTGTGGACCACCTGGTCCATCGTGGATCAGGGAAACGGGTTCCAGCAGCGCATCTGAGCCTGGGCCGGCTCGCGCGCCGCTCGCCTAGGCTTGGGCCCCGGCCCGCACGCTCGCACCTGGGCCACGCCCGGTGTCGGGCAGCGCACTGTGCGCTGGGCCACGCCCTGCGCGCCCAACCCGCGTGCTGGCCGCGCACCACCGCCGCTTCGCCGGCCCACCGCTGGCTGTCGGCAGTCCTCCACCATCTCGAGTTCCGTGCCGACTTCAAATGCAGTATCTCCTCCATCCGAGCTTCATTTTGGGTGATCTTGGTCTTGTTGGACTTCATTTTTCGTCGCGAACCTTGCTGTAAGCTCAATGTAGACCGAATCTCGAGGCATCAAATCTTAATAATTTTTATTTCGACTCGATATTCGGCCTTCTTCTAACTCCGAGAGCTTCTAGATATCCTCGCCCCCATGTCTTGGGACAATCGCCTGCTGATCATGGATAGATAAAAATGAAAATCGAGCCAGGCCGTTCGATCCCATCTTCATCGTATACTGTGCTCCTCTTGATCTAAGACCCACTCGAGGCATCATCTTGCGGCAATAGGAATCTCACCTTACGACATCGCTTCTCATCCTCCTGAATCTCCTATCTCATACCTGATCCACCTCCACCTGGAGATCCACTTCGCTCTGGGCTCCATCTGGCTCCTGAAGTTCCACCTCGCACTGGGCTTCCAGCCAGGTAATAATATCCTCTCCTCCCCTTCTTTCCCTCCAGCACAATCCTATCGCCGCATAGCACCCTTAGGATTCCTCCACCGACTACCATCCTGTAGCCTCTCGAATCCAGTCTGTTCAGTGAGATAAGATTCGGTCTGCAATCGGATATATATCGGACCTCCCTCAATCTCCTCACTGCACTATCATGTGTCCTCCAACTGACCATCCCGATGTCTCTGATCGCATAGCTCAATCCATCCGGTAGGTAAACAGTGCCCTCACTGTTCTCCAAGGAGTCAAACTGCTCCTCTCTGCAACATATATAATGGGTGCATGCAGAATATAATATCCACTACTAGAAAGAAGTAGATACCTCATCAAATATCTTCAGAACATCTTCTTCTGAATCGCTACTGACCGTCGCTACAATAGCCATCGTCTGATCTTTAAGTTGAGAGCAATCTCTAGCTAGATGCCCCAACTCGTCATACCAGTAACATCTAGTTTTGCTCAAGTCCCTCATGGACTTGGACCACCCTCGTCGTAATTTTCTGTCGCTCCGTCTACCACCTCCTGCTCCTCCAAAAGTCACCAAAGCTAAGCTACCGTCACCTGAGCTCGAAGCCGGGTTCTCCCTCCTAAGAATCTCGTTCTGGAGTATCGCTGAGGTGACCTCATCCATCTTAATGGTGCTCTTCCTTACTAGGAGAGCAGTCACCAAGGACTCATACGAAGGGAGAAGTGAGGCTAGCAAAACCAACGTCCTGATTTTTTTCTCAACATTCTCGCCAACGCTGAAGAGATCGGTGAAGATCTTCTGAAAGTGACTTAGATGTTCTTGCACGCTCTGTCCCTCAACCATCCACAGTTGGTAGAACTGCCTCCAGAGGAAAAGAGTGTTGGTGAGAGACTTTGCCATGTACAGCTCCTCGAGCTTCGACCACAGCATCGTCGGAGAAGTCTCGCCATGTCACGCCCCGAACCCAACACCCGGGTCGGATACGTGATGGCCGCACACTCCTTAGAGCAAGCCCTAAAGAATATGCAAGGCCAAATTAAATCACTACAACCTTAACATCCATAACAATTAATTTCAATAATAATTCATAAAATCTTGCATAATTACAATTAACATTCCTTCAATCCTCTGATCAGGTATCAACGGTACTCTATCTATGCATCCGCTCACTCACAAATCCATACCATAGCCAACCATGGACATCTTGTAACTCTGAGAAGAAAAAGAAAATGAAGAGGTGTGAGCTTTACAGCCCAGTAAGAATTTCCATATCACACCAATATAATAATATAATCTGAAAATAAAAATAAACAATAACACATAAAAGTCGATGTTCACTGTCCAAAATACTGCAAATATTTATAGATTATCTGTTTTATCAAAAGAGATGCATCATCATATGTTAAATAAGTGAAACAATTTTATTCAACGATTGTTTCATGTCTTATCTTTTTATTTTCTTCTATTATCACATCATCTTTAATCCTTTCTTTTTGGCTTTAGCTTAAGCTTTGGCTTTGGCTTTGGACTACCAGGATCATGCGACGATCTTTTATTCGGATCGATTTCTGTGATCTTCCTCGGATCGAAATATTCATGATCTTTCTCGGATCAAAGTGGCCATGATCTTTCTCGGATCAGATTCTTCATGATCTTTCTCGGATCATATTCTTCCACACATAAGCCTGTGGGGGCTGTCCCAGGCATAAGCTCCTGGCAAGCTATTCCATATGACAAGGCCAGTCCAAACCATATTTTTTTTTCTCTTTATATTTTCATGAAACTATAATATTTGACTTCATTAATCAATTCAAATTTTGCAGTGTAATATTTCATACCCATATAATCATGCCATCAATCGCTGATACATATGTATTGATATAACATACTCATGCTCAAAATCACATAAATAAATAACAGTGTCTCAGATATAACAAATTCATCGATCTCAAATCCAACGATGCAAAACCAACGATGCAAGACCAACAGTAAAATAGCACATATATAATAGTGATCATGTACAGAGATTCTTACCTTTACCGGTGACTGATCCAAGCACAGAAATCAATGTTCTTCTTTGATTTATAAATTTCTCTAATAAGATATTCCACTCGATATCTTATGCAGATAATCGTATCTCTTCATGACCCTGATCAAACATAAAAATCATATATAGAGAAAATTATCGATAATCGATCCTAATAACACAGATCGAGGACCTCTCTTAGGATTAACCAAAATTAGGACTTATCTATGTATCAGGATCCTCCACTAATCTATAAGACTTCTAGAGAGAGAAAATCCATAAAGAGAGAGAAAATTTCTAGAGAGAGAAAATAGAGAGAGAAACTTTCGCATCCTTTGATGAGACACTCATGATCGAGATCATCAGAGGTCCTATCAGGGTGACTCAATATGAATCAAGTGTTACAAATTTTGAATAGAATCGGACTGGAATCAGATCTACCGCACGAATTTCGGAGCAATCTCAGATCATCTTATTTTTATTTCAAATTTATCCTAGGGTCTGTGATGTAATCAGAGAGAGAGTAGAAAGATTCTAGAGAGATAAAATCCACAAAAAGAGAGAAAGATCTAGAGAGAGAAAATAGAGAGAGAATCTAGAGAGAGAAATTGGAGAGAGAAGGTAGAGAGAGAAAAGAGAGAGAAAGAAGAGAGAAAGGAGAGAGAGAAAAATTCTCTCCTTCTTCTTCTTTTTATTTTATTTTATTTTTATTTTTATTTTTCTCTTTCTCTCTTTCCCTTTTTCTTATTATTTTTTTTTCTTTTCTTTTTCTTTTTCCTTTTTCTTTTCTTTTCTTTTCTTCTTCTTCTTCCTTCTTCTTTTCTTCCCGCGGCCACCCTTGGCTGAAACAGGGGAGGACCATGAGGTCCCCCCCCCTCGATGGCTCGGGCTCCGGCAGCTTGGCCGGAGATCCGGCAACAGGTGGAGGCGGCGGTGAGCAATGGACGGCCGGCGGCAAGGTTCGACCGGGAAAAATCAAAAAGAGATCGAAAAACAGGAGATTTCTTATTCATGGATTTTCTGGCGAAGACGGTGGCCGGCGGCGAGGCTTTGGGCCAGGGGAGAAAGGGAAGAGGGAGAGGAAGAAGGGGAGGGGCTTACCTTGCTCCGACGGTTGAGAAGAGCTCCGGCGAATCCCTTTTTTCCATCTAAGAACCCGCGGATCCTCTTGGAAAAATCCCTCAATTAAAAAAAATCTCTCCAAAACCAATTGCAGAGACATAAGGGAGGGAAGGGGGTTTTATAGGGGAGATTTTCTACCTCTGATCGGACTCTATCGGTCCGATTTCATCATAAACGGAGAGGAAGAAGACTCCGGTTAGGAGTCTTCCTCCTCTGTTTTTTTTTTAATTCTGGGTTATTACACGCCAAGCAAATAGATCACCACCTCATCTGTCAGGAATATACAGATGGTACTCACCGCCTGTATCTGTAGCTGTTTTCAATCCTGCACCTTCATGGTGGTCGGCTTCTCCTCGCACAAGAGAGCATCGATCAACTCTTGCTGGATGAGCACGTCCTTCACCCTTGCCTGCCATAAGGAGAAAATTGCTCTTTCCATCAAACTTGTTGATCTTCATCTTGATTGATCCTGTCTTCTCCATCTTCAGTCTTGCTCACCACCACTGCAATCTGCATCCTTGTACCACATCGCTCTGATACCACTTATTGGATAGATGTCTGGCCAGGACACTACCTCCCAAGATCTTTTTGATACCGCATGATGCAGCAGAAAGAAAGAAAAAATAAAATAAAAAATAATCAAATACGTGGATCAGCTAAAAAAAGACTCGCCACTACGAGGCATGCAAACTTTACTATAAGAATAGAAATATTATAAGAAGAGATCTCACCCTCAACCCTCACACATCCAATTTCTCCCTCACAAAAAGTTCTTCCTCATAAAAGCTTTCTCCTGAAAGACCCCCTGAACTCCTAAAGCGACCACTGTCCGCTGTCTAGGAGCCTCCTGCTCTTTCTCAGTGTCGTGGGTTCTCTCTCTTCATGGGTCTCTGATCTTCGTATGAAGTCCGTCCGCATCCCGCATCCAAGCATGGATCCTCTCCCATGAAAAAGTAAAGCCACAGCACCACACACAGCCATGTTCCCTGTATACAGGCCTTTATAGGCCTTAAACCTTAATTAGATAAAGATTATGACTCCTAATCAAAGCTTAAAACCTCTCCTGCTGTTGGATCGTCACTGCAATCAATCCATGCCCTTCGATCACACACCGATCCATGGAATAGTGCCGTGGACCATGCGAAACGCATGGGAAACATCCATGCGGTCCACGCACCGACCTATGGACCACCCGGTCCATCGTCGATCGAGGAAAATGGGCTCCAACAGAGCACCTAGACATGGGCCGGCCCGCGCGCCACGTGCCCGGGCCTGGGCTGGCCCGCACACCCGATTAGGGCCTACTCGCTTGCCCGGGTTGGGTCTCGCACTGCGCGCTGGGCCGCACCCTGTGCGCCCAGCCTGCATGCTGGCCGCACTTGGGCTGCGCACTACCGCATGCGGCCGCGCCGCCACCGATCAGTCGGCCGTCGGCGGTCCTCCGCCACCTCGAATTCTGTGCTGACTTCACATGCACGTATCTCCTTCATTCGAGCTCCGTTTTGGATGATCTTGATCTCGTCAGACTCTATTTTTTATTGCGAACCTCGTTGTGGACTCAATGTGGATCGAATCTCAAGATGTTAAATTCTAACAAGTGAGTTGGTGCTGCCTAATTCCACCTAGCTGAATCTTCCAATCAGGCAAATCTGTTGAGGTCCAAAAGCTTAAACTTGTTGGTGTATGTAAGCATGACTAAGATTGCTTCATTATTCTATGTGGGATTACAACCACCCTCTCCACAGAATCTTATTATTGATGCCCAGTAGGATTGAAATGGTTACGGATTGGATACTGGCATATCCATATCCATATTTATTTGTTTGATAAATACAAATATGAGTATAGATATTGTTCGGATGCAAAAATTTATATCTATATTTATTTTAAACGGTTACGGATATAATTAAGATACTGAAAGCATAGATATATTGGCAGACATAACTTAAATAAATAAATTTTATGACTACGAAATTAAAGATATTATCAAATAGATAATAAATCAAGTTAATGACATATTTATATGGCTATATACTTTTCTTAAAATTTAACAAATGCTATGTAAAATTATATAGAATTACATATAAATTTGGATATTCGGATACAAATGGAACAGTTATCTATCTATATCAATATTTTTTTTTACAAATATGAATATGGATACGGATATTAGTCAGATCTTTAAATTTTTATCTATATCCAAATTAATTTAGATATAAAAATGAATCCAAATGGATAATATCCATACTACTTTCATCCCTAATGCTCAGTCAAAAAAAACTAAAGTCCTTGTAGATAGATTTTTTTGTAGCATTTAGTTCATGGGTGTGTTCCTGATGCATGAATAATTACCTTTAAAATGTGAGTGAATCTTATTCTTGAATAATGTAATCAAAGGTAGGTGGGGTTTAAACTAAAGTTTTGAACACTTCAAATATTTGTAACTTGATGTAAATGAGCCATCACATTGTACCTCTTTGTGGAAAATCTTTCTACAATACTCGATTATGAGAAGTTGAGGAAGAAGACTTGTTGCATCAAGGTTTCGGGGCATTGATGTGGTTGATGACGGAGGCATGACCCATTGCATCGGGGCCCATGATTGGATCCGTAAAAAAAAAGTCCGTTTATGCTAGAGGAGATGGTGGGCCCTTTCGTTGGGAGATCCTTCAATGCTTAAGTCAGCTAGAACTTTGAGCACAGAAAAGAGAGAGTATGGCATGACTTAGGTGAGCATACCTGAGTCCTCCTCTCAAAGGTTCCCCTCTTACCTTTTATTTAGGGAGATATCGGAGTTTGTTATCCCCTAACTCATAGGTTTGTTAGACTTGAGCCTGAAAGTTGTTAGTCATGGGTGTTTGTTATACCCATACGGCCATGTTTTGAGAGCTTGTCAGAAGATTCCAATAGATTATCTTCATGGTAAGTAGGTGCGATCGGTTTGTAGCTGAGGTGCCATTCTATTCTGTTCCACTTTAGCATGCCCTGTAGGATTT
>NC_026001.2:8621097-8669670 GCF_000442705.2 Elaeis guineensis
TCACAGAGAGGAAAAGTACAAGAAAAGAAGAAAAAATGAAAGGGGAAAAAGAACCGATGAATAGAAAATGCTGTTCGTAGAGGTAAAAATGGAGGGAAATGGAGAACAAAGAAGAAAAAAAAGAAGGGAAAAAAAAGCAATGGAGGGTCCAGGTGGCATAGAAGTGGTTCGGATAATGGAGAATAGCAGACCAGCTGAGTGGTCTTGAATGAAGCCTGGCATAGACAAAAGGACCTTTTATACCTCCCAAATTGCATTTTGGTCAGCTAATAGGGCAAGACACAATTCTGTCGCCTGTCACAATACTTATATGATAGTAAAAGTTACATCCGGGGTTATTATTGATTTTGATCGAATTGATGCTGTGCTTGGTGGACGGAGGTCAGTCCCCAAAGTGCATGTTGGATTCCTTATTTCTTGAGGCTATATAACTACTCCTAGAATTCGACTTCTTTTAAGCTCATTCTTTCTCAAGTAACAAACATCCTTATTCCTCTTCATGCAAGGTATCTAATTTATTTTTTGTACAAGCTGTTTCTTAAATAATTTCTACTTTCTTTAACCCTTTTCATTTCTTTGAGTAGGTACATTCTTTGACCTATAATTTTAATCTAAACAGCTTGAATGTATGGTTTCATATTCTGTGTTGGATACTCTTAGTTGCTTTGGCAAATATGCCTTATGAAATTGCTAGTTTTGTGATCGGCAACAATTATTAGATACCCTTTTTATGACACTATCAACTTCTTATGTTCAATCTGCAGGTACATTTACTCTATCAAACCTTGGAATGTTTGGTGTTGACCGTTTTGATGCAATTTTGCCTCCTGGAACTGTGAGTGTGAATACTGAGACAATTCCATTTGCAATATCTTTAACTTACAGCACTTAAAAATCAACAATAATTACATATTTTTCATTTTAATTCTGTGCTGAACTGTGCTGCAGGGAGCAATCATGGCTGTTGGTGCATCCCAGCCAACTGTTGTTGCTACCAAGGATGGGAGAATTGGTTTGAAGAGCCAGATGCAGGTAATATCTTAAAACTGCCCTAACCTTGCTCAGTGGATCCTGCAACTTAAAGTGCCCTAAGCTTAATTCTCACACTTGGAAATGCAAATTTTTGCAGGTGAATGTTACTGCAGATCACCAGGTTATTTATGGAGCGGATCTTGCTGCCTTTCTGCAAACCTTGGCCAAAATTATTGAGGATCCAAAGAACTCACACTGTAATTGCTGCTTTAAGTACTAGTTATTACTTGATAATCAGATTTCTTCTGTCAAATGAATTCAGTAAACTATGCTCATAGAACCAGTTTTTTTAGTAGATTTTCAGAATTGGTGCTTCTTGTATTATGAGCTAGCTAGTATGTTCGACCCGGCTCACAGCACCTTTAGGTTTCAGGGAAACTGGTGTCTTCTATTGTTTGCCGACAGAATTATTCTCTTCAATTTATCTGTCATCTTAATATTTCAAATAAAGTTTTGGCTTTTTGAGTCAGATTTTTGAAGCTGACTGCTATTCCAATAAAAGCTGAGAATGTTGATCAGTCACTATTGTCAATGATGTGATAATGCTTTCCCTGTTGCACTGTCACTTCTCATGTTTATGGTAGATCATGTTTTATGCTAATAAAACAGAGAACAAACACCAAGATGTTCCAAAGGATGCCCATCAGCTGCATTTTATTGAGTTTGAGGCTGAAGTAGCATTTGGTGCGGTTTTTGATTATAACAGGTGGACCATCTTTCTCACATCTATAGATTTGTGACTTCAGCCTGTTCAAAAAGCCAACAGGAATTGGACACAACCGCTCAATGCTTACCCATTAGCTTATCTACCTGCAATTATCATAGTGAAAGAAACAGTAGGGTGCATTGAAAGGTCTGATGGCCTTAGTTCAAATCAAAACTTCCATTAAAAGAGTCCTCTTGGCTTAAAAGGTGCCATCAGGCTTCTTAGCAGAGATGCATTGCCTAGAAGTCAGGTTACATATCACTTCTTATACAGCTCAGAGATCCTCTGCTGGACTATCAAAAATATTACTAGCATATTCACCTCGAAATTTCCATGCACAAACTGTTATTGTATATCACGAACAAGTTAAGACGTTTACTGTCACATAACTAAGAACGTATACAAGTAGCAGTTTTAGTCCTCAAAAGATTATCTTTCGATAAAAGTCACACAAAATACAGCAAGCAACTTTGCTTCATTTAAGTGTGAATAATACAGAAAATGTTCAGCATTTGTTCTGTGGATAATTTGTAGTAAAAGCACCAATCTCTTAGATAAGGTAAAAATTTATTAGCTTTAAGCACAAAGAATTGTTCCCTATGCTTTGACAGCTTTAGAATTTCATCTTTTGCCTTCTCCCTTGCTTGCTTAACCTGCATATTAGCTGCATTACCATGCTTAAAATTGGATCTTGTATGATATACTAATTGATAAATATAGCAGGTACATACATTTGATGGGAAATACATCACGAGGCAATGCCCCTACTAGACTGACCACATAAAAAGCACAAAAGCTCCAAGAAATTTATGATCTCCTCTTTTTTCCCCATTACTTTGTACCACTGACTGCTTAAACAAGAAGAAACGCGCCAATTCACTCTTGTAAAATTGTAAAAAGGGAATATGATCACACTGTGATATATAGATGGGTGTGTATCCACAACATAGCAAATAGAACACAACTGCCTATTCTATGACAGGTTTAGGTGTAACTATCACCCAGTTCGCTGTAAGGCAGAACAGTTTTTCTTCTTGCACTTCTTTCAGGAGTCATTAGTCGTTACCTTGCATTAAACAGCATTCTCAACACGTTCCGCATCTTGGGCCTTGCCTCCGGTGAGATACTAACGCATGCCAGGGCAACCTTCAAAACAGACAGCATCTGACTCTGAACAGCAAGTGATGCTTTAGAAACCCTAGAATCAAGAATCTTCTCTCTTTCTTCAGGCCTGGTCGAATAGCTCAGTGCCCACTTGGCTAACTCAGTTCCCTGACTCACTGGTGGTTTTCTGGTCAGCAGTTCCAGCAAGATGACACCGAAACTATATACATTGCCGGCCATGGTTATCCTCATAGTGTATGCGTACTCTGCAACCATAGAGACCAAAATTAGAATAAATATGCCTAAGCCACTTTGGCTTAATGTTCCAATAGCCTATAAACCACCAGTTTCATGCTATGGCCTCTTTTATCTGGATGAAAGAGGATGCTGACGTTACTAGGCACCTACAGTTCATATAATTAAAACAACTTATGGGTAGGCTTGGTTTTTGACATTGTGCTTCCATTTTATTTTCATGAAAGTTTCTTTTAAATCTTTTAGAGCACAATCAACATGATGAGAAAGATGTTTGCAAAGTTAACTCTGAATGAGCAATCAACTATTAAAGGAGCCATAGAAAAACATTATCGGATTGTTTTAAAGGTATATCACTCAGGATTAGCACCTAGATAGTATACTGAAAAGAATTATCTTCTATGGTAAACTCAAAACCCAACATGGTGGGACCATGGTTGTGTTAATAAGGTAAACTAAATTCTTATTAAAGAACATATAACCTAGATATATCCTGTGAAGTAGCAGTTGAATTGAATCAAGGAAACATACCACTTCCTATGGACATATTAACATGATTCAGTAGATGTACTAACATGCTATGCTATACCTTAATCACTTAACTGCTAGGATGAGAACAAACTCTACAGAATTTATAACGATATTTAGTATAATCACAGTTTAACAAGACAACCAGAAGTAGACCTCACCTGGAGGAACGTACCCAACCGAGCCAGCAACCATAGAAAGGCTCCCCGTGCTTTTGGAAGGATCAATGACTTTGCAAAGCTCAATATCTCCTATCTGAGGCTCCTTAACCGACTTCAGGCGAACACTCTTCGTTGAAAGATCAAGAAGGAGAACTGGTTGATCGCACCCATGGAGAAAAGTCAGTCCTTGAGCTACCCCCAATGCTATGCTGTAACGAGATGGCCAATCCAAAGCATTTTCTGAGTCCTTGTGAAGGAAATCAAACACAGTTCCCTTGTGTACGTGTTCATAGAACAGGTAAGCACTATCTTCGGTCAAGACATATGCCAGGGAACCATAACATTGGAATTGCTCAGCTTTCCTAGGACCTCCAGTTCTTGCCCGAACCTTTCATGGCTCCCCATTTGGAAAATCTTGTCAGTCCAGTTGAGTTTCTTCACAGAATAGCTGACTCCATTGGGCATCACAGCTTTGTAGTAGGTGGAGAACCTAGATTTCATTATTATGTTGGCCGGATTACTAACCACTTCCATAGTTTTGGTGAAGTCGATACTGGACCTATGAATACTATTTACAGTTATGAAACATCCACTTATAACTTGAGGAAGGTTCTCTTCTGGCTGTGGACCTTCATCTTTCACCCGATCAAAGCGCTTGGAAATGATTAACAGAAGAACGGCTGCTGTCAGCCCCATGCCAATGACAGCACCGATGATAACCATGATAATGAGTAAAATATGTCGTTTTCCTTTCGTTCGGATTGGGTTAGAGCTTGTATTGGTGTGAGAGCTTGAATTTGAGATGATGAGATCCTTATTTCCAGTGGTTATGACTCTGACAAACGAAGGAAAATTTGGAAGCACTCCAGAAAGCAGATTGTCAGAGAGATCCAATTCTATCAGGCTTTGAATTGTAGTAAGAGAAGCTGGAACTTCACCACTAAATTTATTGTTCGAGAGGTCGAGAATCTCCAACTGAGATAAATCACCGAGATAGGAAGGTATGAGTCCACTGAAGAGGTTGCTACCGAGATTCAGAGCTGTCCTCAAGCTCTTTGGCATTCTCGGAACAGTTCCACTCAGGTTGTTGTTTCCCAACTGCAGTTCCATCAGAATCTCGAAGCTACTGATGCTGTCAGGTATTGAACCACAGAATCTGTTGCTTTGCAAACTCAGAACTGAAAGCTTGTTTAAGTTGGAAATTGCTGGAGGTATCTCACCAGTGAGCAAGTTCTGGCTGAGATCAAGAGTGCTCAAATTCCGAAACTTCAAGAGTTCATCAGGTATTTCTCCAGTAAGATTGTTGTTTTGAAGCTTCAAGACCACTAATTGTTCAAGGTAACCCAATTCCTTTGTCAAATTCCCTTGCAATTGATTGGAAGATAGGTCCAACAGCATCAGTTTTGTACAATTCCCCAGCCCAGATGGAATCTCTCCACCCAATGCATTGCCATTCAACTCTAGATATGTCAAATTGGAAAGCTTCCCAATTGTTGATGGAATGCTTCCCTTGAGATTGTTATTGCCAAGTCGCAGACGGTAGACCCTGCTTTGTGACAAATTCCCAGGAATGGGTCCTTGAAGGTGATTGCTGGACAGATCCACAAACTCTAAATTCCGCGGCGAGAGGAGGTCTGATGGGATCTCCCCGGTGAGACTATTGTAGCTGAGGTCCAAAATACTCGCATGAGTCGTAATTCCACGAGGAATCGAGCCACTGAAATGGTTCTCGTTGGCAGTGAATCGAGACAGGGTCTTGATCGTTGCTAAACTAGTCGGGATTATCCCAGTGAGGTTATTGGAAGAAAGGAGGAGAACTTCCAACTTGGAAAGCCTATCGATCCCATCCGGAAGAGACCCAGTTAGCATATTTTGACTGAGATCCAGCAACGTGAGGTTCTCATAGTCAAAAATCCGTTCGGGGATTTCGCCGTGAAAACGATTGGCGGAGAGCACCAGAACCTCCAAGCTCGGAGCTGTTGCACCACCAACTCGAGCTGGGATGGTAGCGTTGAAGAAATTGAAGGAAAGATTCAGAAGTTTCAATCTGGGGAGCTTTTCCAGCCCGGAATCCAAGGCTCCGTATAAGGAATTATAAGATAAATCCAAGGACTGCAAAGCCCCAAAACCCGAGAAACTAGGCAGAGGACCGGTCATACCATTGTTGCTGAGGTTGAGGGACTCCAATCCGGAGAGCCCGCGGCAGTTGGGGAGAAGGAGGAGCTGGGGATGATGGTGGTGAGAGAGTTCTGAGAGAGGTCGAGGGACTTGAGGTCGTGTAGGCGGCAGAGGAGGTCAAAGAAGCGGGCGACCAAGGAGGAGTTGGCGGTGGAGAGGCCGAAGCCGGACAAGGAGAGAGCGGTCACAACGGAGGAGGGCGGAGGGGAGCAGGTCACCCCAACCCAACGGCACGTGTCCGTGGTGGTGTTCCACACCCCAATAGTTTGAGACGTTGGGAGGTTCATAGAGAGATTAGTCATGATCTCTCTCTGGTTTTGGATTAGTTGGAACGAATTGGCAGCCAAACCATAAACAAAGAAGGAAGAGAAACAGCACAAGAAGAGGAATAAAGGAAGAAAGAAGACACGAGCATACCTCTCCATTTCTCCTGGTTTTGTTGCGACAGAAGAGCTTGAGCTACCTATCCTGGGCTCATCTTGAGTGCAAAGGTTTTTGTATTCGAAATGAAGAGTTACCAAAGTCTTGAACACAGGGAATGAAGGAAAGAAGACGCAAAAGCAGGCCTTTTAGACCAGGAGGAAAAGAAGGAATGAGGAACGAGGTGGGTGGGTTAGGGTGGGGGGATTGAATGGAACGGAAAAAAAATAAGTGGAAAATGTGGAAACTTTTCCTTGGGGCCAGAGTTGACTGACCTTGCCGACCGAGTCCCAGTAACAACGTATGCTTTATAGAGGCTTTGAATAGTCTCAAAGTTAGTGGGGATTGGAGGGCGAAGAGAGAAGCTTGACTTGGAGGTCTACAGTTGATGGAAAGCTAGGGGAAATTAGGGGTGCCACAGGGGTCTCCATCTCAAAAGTTCCTCTCGGTTGGCCCACGCTTGACTGGAGCTTTGAACGGACTTTTTGGCTGGAATTTTTCGCAGTTTTGGATGTTGGTTTCCCACAGATGGTCCGATACCCGTGTACACTCCTGATGATGCTTGGAGTTACGAGTACCATGGGACAGGATCGCTTTCTCTGTTCTCATTGTAGTGTGTCAGCTGATAAGTGGTCTACCAGAGTTCCATGTACAGTGGAACTCTGTACCCAGATGGGTCAGCAGGAGTTCCATGTACAGTGGTCTACCCAGAGACCTTGGAGTGCGGTTTGGATCTTGATCCTGTATCTATTATATTATTCATGTAATTCGTAGTATGGTTATGTAGCAATAGATGTCGTCTTGAAATTTGGCAAGGAGTGGCAGTCGATGCCGACACTAAACGCATGATGGAAGTATATTATTTGTTTTCTAATTGATGATTTAGCTAATCTAGAGTTTGGAGAGTTGGGAAGATTTTTTATTCGAGATAAGAGTCTTCGGGAGGTGAAGCAACTAAATATTTATTGGAAGGAGGACAGGCATGATCAGGGGACGAGATTTGAACATTCTCTGAATTTGGAGCCAGCACTCTCTGTTACTTAGATTTAATCTCGGAATAGTTTGAGCAATTTGATTGTGGAGAAGTGACATCAGTATTAAATACTTCCTTCTTGATGAAGTTTGAAACGAAAAACAAATGTGGCACAGGAGATCGTGTCCCACCAGACATCCACCAAGATGGGATGATGTGGTTCGATAGATTGGAAAGAATCTAGTGGAGAGAAGTTCAAAGCCGTGTGGGGACGCATGCTAAATTTCAGCAATATAATGGAGAGACTTTGACTACAGCAGAGTCTTGCCAAGAAGTCAATTTAGCTAAATCAGACACTTGGGGCCACATCGTGTTGGAAAAAAAAAACTCTATACCATGACTTTTTGCATGGAAGAGTCTAAATGTAAAAGCACAACAGCTCACAGATCGAAAATAACTCTGTCACAATGTATGACGAAGAGGTGGGCTGTAGGGTCAGGGGAAAATACTGAATACTAAATAAAAAAAAAGAAAAAGAAAAAGAAAAGAAAAGAAAAGCTGTTGTGCGGATTATTGTTTCTAATATGGAGAAAGAAAAGGGTGATAGTAAGTTGGTGCTGCCTAATTCCACCTAGTTGAATCTTCCAATCAGGAGAATCTGTTGAGGTGCAAAGCTTAAAGTACTCGTAGGTGTATATAAGCATCACTAAGATCACCTTCCCTGCTCTTTGTGGGATTACAACCAACCTCTCAACAGAATCGTATTATTGATGCTCAGTTAGAGAGAACTGAAGTCCTTGTAGATAGATTTTTTTTTGTGGCATTTAGTTCATGGGCGTGTTCCTGATGCATGAATAATTACCTTTAAAATATGAATGAATCTTGTTCTTGAATAATGTTACCGAAGGTAGGTGGGGTTTAAACTAAAGTTTTGCACACTTCAAATATCCGTAACTCGATGTAAATGAGCCATTGTGGAAAATAATCGTTCTAGTGCAATACTTATCTAGTAGACGTTGAGGAAGAAGATCTAACCTAGGAGTGTATTTGCTATTGGATATTCAAAATTTTTTTAATCTAGTGAGTATTTTGTTGATTTTAAAAAATTAAAAATAACAAAATATTTCAAAATATTAAAAAAAAGTTTTTTTTAAATCATGTCAGTTAGACAGTAATCCACGCTCTCCATTAGTTATTCCCTCATGCTTTGAAATACACGTCATTTCAAAGGATAGGGATCCAATCGGATATAGATTGAGATATGATCAATCAGAGCCCCCCTCCCTCTCTCTCTCTCTCTCTCTCTCTCTCTCTCTCTCTCTCTCTGTATATATATATATATATATATATATATATGCATACATACATATGCATATATACATACTTCCAAGGCCTCTACTCTCAAATAAACAATATTCCCAAACTTCCAAGCTCTAGATTAGCTAAATCATAAATTAGAAAACAAATAATATGCTTCCATCATGCGGGCGAGGCCTGGGCCTGTCTATCATTTATCGGTTAAAACACAACAATAGGAACAGAGAAAGCAATCCTCTTCTATGGTACTCAAACTCCAAGCATCAGAAGGGCTGGTATACTTGTACCAAAATATCGGTGGAAGAGAAATTCTTTGTACATTGTTCGTGGTGTACAAAATCCAACATAGAATGCACCGCTTCACTCTATTGACATTGCTTTTCAATATGCATTTAATGTCTGCAGTTCTACTTTTTCGTTTGAAATTTTGAATGATAAAAATGTCTCTCTGTTTTGATAAACTTATGACATCTAAAGTGAAAATGATGACATTATGGATCAAAATTATGACATCCTGTGATAGGATGTCATATTTTTGATCCAAAATATCATAATTTTTCTTTTGGATGTCATAATTTTATCAAAACAGAGAGATATTTTCGTCATTCAAAATTTTAAAAAAAAGATAATTTTATTAGATGATAATGCCCTTCTGTTTTGATAAAATTATACACCAAAGTGAAAATTATGATATTATAAATTAAAATTATGATATTCTATAATCCAATAGAATGAAGTGGTGCACTCCACGTCAGATTTGCTACACCACAGGTGGTGCACAAAGAATTTCTCGCCAGTGGAAACCAACTTCCAAGACTCCCCAAAAAATTCAGGGCCAAAAAGTCCATTCAAACGTGGGCCAAGTGAAAGCCACTTTCACGACGAAGACGTCTCTGGCATCCCTATTTTCCCTCCTTTTCGATCTTCCGTAAACCTCCAAGTCAAACTTCTCCTTCTCTCTCAAATCCGTAGGTAACTTTCAGCCCATTCTAAACGTCTAGGAATCGGATACTGTTTTAAAGTTTGTGGACTCAGTCGGTCGAGTCAGTCAACTCTGGCCTGAAGGAAAAATCCACACGTTTTCCACATCTCTTTCCATTCCCTTCAATTTCCCAATCCTCCATGTTCGGGATTGCATGTGCTAGTAGAATTTTTGCGAGTAAGCCTCAGCAGTAAAGTTTTTAACAAAACAATTACTTACTATTTGATAACTATATTTTTAAAATACCATAGGATTTTGACATCTATTTGACAACCAAATTTAAAAAGTACTTTGAGAATGAGAAAATAATAATAAATTATATATAATATAATAATCATAGTATTAGTATAATATAACAATATATACTACAATTTAATATAATATATTATTTATAATATAATATTATATTATATGATAGCATAATAATATAAAATAATATAATAATATACTACTATACCATTATAATAATATAATATAATATAATGTATCTATTATTAGTTAATAGTTATGATATTATTACTGTGGAGTTCAAAATCTGAAACTGAGATAGGTCGAACGAGACTGAGCTGTAGGTTGGTAACAGTCCAATCGAAAACATCTTTGAGGAAACCTACAAAATAAGTCAAAAAATCGGATGAGGATCCTCTGATTCTTGACCTTCCGATGCTTAAATCAGTTTGAGCCTCGAGAATAGGAGGTTGAAAAGAGTAGTAGAGCACAAGAGAAGGTAGAACTAGAGAAATTGAACTGAGTAGGAACTAGAGTTCTTGTTCAAGAACTGGCAAATTCTTATCGGTATAGTCTCACTCTAGTTTAGAATTTAGAACTTACCATCGGAGGATCTCTGGTCCTCTATTTATAAAGAGACTGATGAGGCCATTACAGAGTTTATTAGATCGTTAGAAGAGTTTGTTAGATGGTTATCACCAGCTTATAAGTGAGCTAGAGTATAGCTGTACGTATTATCTAGAAGTGAGGTCATACTTAGCTGTATCTACTAGCTGTATATGAGATCGTGGCAAGCTGTGGCTTAGTTGTTGATAAACTCCGCAAGATGATTGTTGTAGATAATATAAAAGCTGACATCGGCTACAGACCAATATGCACCAGATGAGATCGGTCATTGGCTGACCTGAGGCTGATATCATAGATAAAGATATTATCGATGTACCTTCATTTAGGTCGATGAAATCTCGATCTTTTACTATTTCATCAACCAGTTTATTTGTGGCAACTCTGTACTTTGAGATCAGTAATTTAGCGATCTTATATGATGACGCCATGTGGCATGAGGTCGGTTTAATGTATCAACACTTTGCCCCCCACTTCTTATATCCGAAGCGACGGTTGTCAGATCGGACATAGGAAGTAGAAACATCTATCAATTTTCGCCATTAGAAATAAATGCACCATATCTCGATAATGTCAAAATTTATTACTTAACTGAAAATAGAGAGATGTGCGCTCCTTTCTAGAAATGATATAATGGATCTTCCTGACATTATTATTTAAGAAGGTGGTTTCGAAACATCAAATAGATATCAACCATTTGTCAGCACCTAATTAATTAATTATTCTAGCCGTAGATCAATCCGATGTGGCAAAATCTAACGAGGGTGTGCCGAACTATCATCTGACAAAGCCGTTAGATTAGCACCAAATGTCACAAATCGAGATAGAACCAGCTCATCTGAACCGCTGATTTGCCTATAAAAGTCTTTTATTTCAGAACAACTATTCATCTTTGCCATTTCCCTACAGAGGTGTTGCCAATTTTTCTCCTGAGATCTCCTCATGCTCAATGATCATCAGAGTTCATTGAAAGTGTAGAAGAAGAGTCCATTTTCATCTCCGGGAGAGTTCCATCAGAATTTTCGTAGGTAGAAAACTTTTCTTTTCTATTTCGAGCCTTTCTGCTTTAGTTCTCTTTTTTTCTATTCTTTGGGTTTTTTTCTTTTTCATTTTTCTTTAGAAAAATCTTTAGAAAAATATGTCCACTCAAGGTGATAAGGGGAAGGGGGCTGTAGGTGACCCAAAGATTCGATCGACCCGACCTTTGTTGGAGTTCGAGATAGAAAGTCCATCTTGAAAAAACTCCAATGTCGATCCTGTAGATGAGAAAGTCCAGAACACCATGTAGAATCTCCTGTATGCAGTCTCTTGGACTATTTCGGTCCGAAAATGAAGGAATCCATTCTAACCGAGGAGAATCTGATGACTCTTTGGGAAAAGTATGACATCCTTGATGAATATAAGATGCTGGTGCTTGGTCGGAAGGTTGGATTTCTGAACCCTCAGAAGGTTTTTTTTTTTATCGTGTTTAACCAATCTATCATTCTCTTATGTAGGTTACTGTTGACTTTCAGGTCATGTATGAGAATATGGCCTAGCTTGTAGAGATTAGAAAGGCCATAGATGATAATATACTGGTTGTTCAGGAGCAAAAAAGGACAGCTGAGGAGAAAGCAAAGAAAGAGTCCAAGTGTGTGGAAGGACTCAAAAAACAACTAGATGAGAAGATAACTATGCTGAAGGAAAGAAACCAGAATCTTCTAAACCTTCAGCGTAAAATAAATTAATAGGAGGTGCATATTTTTGAGTTGCATGAATGGGCCAAGAAGAATGAAGAGCTGAAGCTGAGACTCCAGCAGGCGATAAAGGCCAATGAGATCCACGAGAAGGCCATTGAGGCTCTTAGAAAGTAGGTTAAATAAGAGCAAGATAAAGCGGCCAAGGTAGTGAAGCACTACAAGACCTCCGAAGAATTTCAGGATGAGGTGATTGAGTGCGCTGAGAGGGTATATGACTACGGGTTCTATCGGTGTCGGAGTTTGATCAAAAAATTATTTCCTGGAGTTGACATTTGCAAGGTGACTCTGAAGGTCACTATTGACATGGGTATTGGAGGGGAGCTCGAACCATCTGTCGAAGTATTCGAAGAATAAGCTAAGAAGATAGATCAGGATGCTACCGAGGTCACTATTGCAGAACCCATCTCAATGGTTCCTCCAGCTATGACCAAAGTCTCTAGTATCAAAGTCATATCTATGGAGTCCCCCATTGTTGAGGCCACTAGGGAGTCAAAGCAAATCAAAGAAGAGATAGCTCTAAAGAACTCTGATGCTCCTGTCGTTATCCTGTAACTTATTTTTTCTTTTGGATGTATTGATCCAATATAGGTCTTTTTGATATGTAATGACCCGATGAGGGTCTTTTTTCTCTTTTTGTGATGTAAGGACCCGATGAGGGTCTTTTCTCAATGTATTTTTCTTATAAATTAATGCAAGTAAAATTTTTGATGTGTCTCGATCTAGCGTATACATTTCTATCACTTGGATAGATTTCTATAATTTTTTTCAAAGTAAAAGAACTTTGTATAGCTTGTAAGATCATAGTTCAATCAAACTAAATAATTTAACAAAGGAAACATTATCAGTTAATAACTAATTTAAAGTTAAGATTCAAATGCACCTTTGTTTGATATGGCCTTGAATAGATCGGGTTCTTATCAAAACCCCAGAATTTGATCTCGATCTTAAGATTATTATTTGATTCTACCTTTTGGATATATTCATTGGATCCGAAGATCAGATTGACATAGACATGATCTGGGGATCGGCATCCATTATCCGATGTAGCTTTGAATAGACCGGATTGGCAATAGAAAAGTCGATCCGGAGATTAATATTCTTCATCTGATATATCTTTGAATAGATCGGATTTTTAATAGGAAGATAATCTCAATCCGAAGATCAATATTTTTCATCGATTAGGAGATCTTATCTCCACCTTTGCCCTTCCGAGCTTGTCGATTCAAAAATCGAATTTTCATCGATCAAGAGATCTAATCTCCATCTTGACACTTTGGGTCTCACCGATCTAGAGATCGAATTTTTATTGATTAGGAGGTCTGATCTCTATCTTGACCTTTCAGGGCTCGTCGATCTGGAGATGGGATTTTTATTAATTAGAAGATCTGATCTCCCTTTTGGCCCTTCGGGGCTCATCGATCTGAAGATCGGATCTTCATTTCCTCATACAATATACGATGTGCAAGAATGAGCTCCTTGGAGCATTTTTATTGATAATATTTTTGAAATTTCAGAATTTCAAGTGTAAAGAATACAAGATCTATCTAGATTTTCAATTCTGTAAGCTCCTAGATGAATAACATCAGTGATTCGATGAGGTCTTTCCCAATTTGGAGCAAGTTTACCTTATTCATTTGGCTTAAAAACTTTAGCTCGTCTTAGGATGAGATCACCTTTTTGGAATGATTTCGGCTTTACCTGAGCATTATAATATTTAGCAATTTTTCATTTATAGGCTGCCATTCTGATATGAGCTTGCTCTCTTATCTCTTCGATCGGTTCTCAACCGATCAAAATTTGTTGCCTCATAAAATTTTTTATCCTATCAAGTGGTAAGCCGATCTCAACTAGAATTATAGCTTCGGCTCCAAAGATAAGTTTAAAAGGAGTTTCTTTAGTTGAAATCCGATATATGGTTCGACAGGCCCATAGAACACTATAAAGTTTTTCAGCCCATAACCCCTTCATTTCTGTAAGTTTTATTTTTAATCTTTGAAGGATAGTCCTGTTTGTGACCTCAGCTTCACCATTTGACTATGGATGCCCAACAGAAGTAAGCTGATGATCAATATAAAGTTTGGAACAAAATTTTTTGAATTTGGAGTTATCAAACTATCGATCATTATCAGTAATGATTATCCAAATAAACCAAATCAGCATATTATTGATTTTCAGACAAAATCCTGCATCTTCTTCTCAGTAATTTGAGCCAAAGGTTCTGCCTCCATCCACTTAGTGAAGTAGTCAATAACAACTATCAAAAACTTTCTTTGATTTGTTGCCATTGAAAAAAAATTCCAATATATCAATTTCCCAAATTGCGAAGGGTCATGGTGCAATAATAGAAATGAGTTCGGCAGTAGACTGACATTGGATATTGGCATACCTTTGACATTGATCGTATTTATTGACAAGATCAGCTACATCTTTTTGGATGGTCGGTTAATAATAATCTTATCAAATTACTTTGTAAGCAAGCGATCTGCCCCCAAGTAATTTCCACGTATCCTTTCATGCACCTCCTAAAGTGCATTATTAGCCTCGGATGGTTTCAAGCACCGAAGTAGAGGAGATGAACAAGATCTTTTGTACAACTGATCCTCCTGAAGAACATACCATGGAGCTTGTCTTTTGATGCTTCTTGCTTTAACTGGATCATCAGATAAATTTTTCTTTATTGTGTAATCCATAAGAAGAAAAATCCAGCTCGATTCATTACTGACCTAAAATATAGAAAGAATTTTAATACTAGGCTTCTCCAATTGCTTAATCAAAATCTTTTGATTAAGTTCTAGGAATCCTGATGTGGCAAGATGTGATAAGGCATCAGCTTGAATATTTTCCGACCTTGGAATTTGTTGGACTTCTAGCTCCTCAAAATTTTTAGATAATTCCCTTATATTCTGTAAATATCAAGCCATTGTAGGATCGCTAGCCTCAAATTGACCTCTTATCCATCCGACGACAAGCTGCAAGTCGGTAAAAACCTTCAGCTTTTTAACTCCAAGCTTCTTTGCCATCTTTAATCCTGTAGTCGGGACTTCATATTCAGCACCATTATTTGAAGTATTGAAATTAAATCTTAGGGCTTGCTCAGTAATAAACTCTTCAAAATTCGCTAGGATTAAGCTAGCATCACTTCTCTGAAAATTTGAACCTCCATCTACATGCAAAATCCAAAATGAATTAATATCTTCAAGATTTTCTAAAATTGATCCATCATCAGGAATAGTATATTTCATAATAAAATCTGCTAATACTTAATCTTTTATAGTAGATCGAGATCACTATTGAATATTAAACTCACTGAGTTTTATTATCTGTTTAGCAATCCAACCTGATGTATTAACTTACTATAATATCGATCTTAATGGCTAATCACTCAATACTATAACTGTATGAGTTTGAAAATATAACCGAAGTCGTCGAATTGATATGACCAAAGCATATATCATCTTTTCAGCTTTTTTATATCAGATCTTAGCATCCCGTAATAATTTGCTTGTATAATAGATTAACCTTTGAATACTTCTATCTTCTCAAATAAAAATCGAGCTAACAGTATTTGGTGAGATACACACACACACACACACACACACACACACATATATATATATATATATATATATATATATATATAATTCTTTCCTTTCAACTGATTTTGAGAGAAGAGGTGCAATGCCGAGATATTTTTTCAAATCATCAAAAGCACTTGGCATTCTTATATCTAGTTAAAATTTTTGATCTGCTTTAATATCCTAAAGAATGGAAGATATCTTTCAGCTGATCTAGAGATGAATCGACTGAGGGCTGCTACTCGTCCAGTGAGTTGTTGGATTTTTTTGATAGTAGTCGAACACTTCATCTTCAATAATGCATGAATTTTTTCAGAATTTGCTTCTATTCCTCTCTGATTTATAAGAAAATTAAGAAATTTATCTGAGGTTACTCCAAAAGCATACTTATTCGGATTAAGCTTCATCTGATGCTTTTTAAGTTCTTCGAATGCTTTCTCCAGTTCGATAATATACCGATCCTTCTCAGTACTTCTCACCAGCATATCATCAACATAAATTTTTATGTTCCGATCAATTTGTTGCTTGAAGACTTTGTTAACAAGATGCTGATATATTGCACCTATATTTTTAAGATCAAAAGACATCATTTTATAACAATACAAATTTCTTTCGATAATGAAAGCTGTGTTCTCTTCATCTTCTGGAGTTATTCTAATTTGGTTATACCCTGAAAAAGTATCCATAAAACTGAGGAGTTTATGGCCCAAAGTGGCATCCAATAGCTGATAAATCTTTGGTAGAGGAAAACTTTCTTTTGGGTAGGGTTTGTTGAGGTCTTTGTTGTCAATATATATTCTCCACTTGACGTTTGCCTTTTTGACCATAACAATATTGGTTATCCACTTCGGACAATGAGCTTCTCTAATAAATCTTACTTTCAAGAGCTTATCAACTTTCTCATCAATTATCTTTTATCTTTCTAGAGTAAAATTCTTCTTTTTTACTGAACTGTCTTAAACTTTGGATCAATATTTAGTTTATGAATAATAACATCAGCAAGAATACCAGACATATCAAAAGCCGATCAGACAAATACATCCGTATTTATATAAAGAAACCTGATTATATTTTTTCTCAGATCAGATTTAAGATTTGATCCGATTTGAACTGTTTTTCCTGGATCATCTCCAAACAAAATAATTTTTAGTTTTTCAGCAGGCTCATCTCAATTTTTTTCGACCTCATCTATTGGATCTGGTAGCTGAACTGGTGTAACTTTTGAGGGTTGCTTCATCTTGGAGGCAATCATGAAATATTATCGGGCTACTGTCTAGCCTCCATGAATTTCTCCAGTTCTTTTCCTAGTCAAAAATCATACTAATAGATGATACGTGGAGATAATTACTTTGAGAGCATTTAAACCAAATCAGCCAAGAATAGCATTATAAGCATATGAAATTTTAACCATCAGAAACATAAGCTGCACCATCGACTACTTTGATTTTTGTCCCGTTATAACCGATAGAGTAATTTCTCCTTCAACAGCTATTGAATTTTTTAAGAATTCAATAAGCAGAGTGTCGACTTGCTTCAGCTGATCTGTCAAATTCATTTTTGAGAATACATTATAGAATAATATGTCGATAGAGTTTTCATTATCAATCAAAATTTTTTTTACATCATATTTTGCTATTGTCATAGAAACGACAACAGCATCATTATGAAGGGTTTGAATTTTTTTAACATCATTTTCAGAAAAAGAGATAACATCTTCAGTCTTCTGCCTTTTAGGGGATGGATCACTAGTTTTCTACAACACGCCAGATATCATATTGATGACTCCAACAATTGGTCGATTATAGTTCTTAAGATTTTCTTCTGTCTGAGGTCGATATTCAATTGCTTTGGTTGGCCTCACAAACTTGCCGAAGTAGCTTCGATGCATCAGGACCTCTATCTCATCCCAAAGTTGCCTGCATTCTTTGGTATTATGATCGTAATCTCAATAAAAGTAGTAGTACTTCTTTTTATCTCTCTTTATTGGTGGGGCCTTCATTGATTCCTGCTTTCGAAGATATCCTTCTCCTTCAATTTTTATAAGGATCTATGCTCGGGAGGCGGACAAAGGAGTGTAGGAATCAAAATGCCGAGGTGGGCTTCTTGACCTCGAATTTTTGAAGATTGATCGGAGCCTTTATTCTACTGAGCTCCATCATCCTCTCTCGATTGCTTCTTCTCATTTTTATTTTTATTTTTATTAGCCTATCTGGTGATGGCTTCTTCTTCCTCGACCTGAGTAGACTTGGGAGCAGATTCACCATCAGCCTCATCATCAATGTGGTGTTCATCTTGATGGATTGGTTAATGGCTGTGTTAAGACACAACTTTCATACGAGGGCTTCTTTTTGATGTCTCTCCTTAATCTTTTGAAGTCGTTGAATAGCTACTGTTGGGGCTTGAACTTGCTGAACAAATAGGAGGAACTGTTGAGGATCAACAATAACTGATTGTTGTTGGGAAGCTTCTGACAGGACGTCCGAAAAGGATGGAGATGCCAGAGAATTATTTGGTGCTCATGCTCTGACCATCTTTTCTACAAGAAATCAGTCACGGATCCTCTTTCTAGCATCAATCTGTTACTGCGGGACTCAAAATCTGAAATTGAGACAGATCGAACGAGGTCGAGTGTGGGTCGGTAGCAGTCCGATCTGAAATATTTTTGAAGAAATCTACAAAATAAGTTAAAAAATTGGATGGAGATTCTCCGATTCTTGATTCTCCGATGTTTAAGTCAGTTTGAGCCTCAAGAATAGGAGATAGAAAAGAGTAGTAGAGCACAAAAAGAGAATGGAACTAGAGAAATTGGACTGAGCAGGAATTAGAGTTCTTGTTCAAGAACTCGTAAAGTTCTTACCGACATAGTCTCACTCTAATTTAAGATTTAGAACTTACCGTCGGAGGATCCCTGGTCTTTTATTTATAGAGGGACTGATGAGGTCGTTACAGAGTTTGTTAGGCCGTTAAAAGAGTTTGTTAGGCAATTATAGCCAACTGTAAGTGAGCTAAAATATAGCTGTACATATTAGCTGGAAGTGAGGTCATACTTAGTTGTATCTGCTAGCTGTATATGAGATTGTGGCCAGCTGTAGCTTAGTTATGGATAAACTCCGCAAGATGGTTGCTGTAGATAACATAAAAGCTGACATTGGCTACAGACCAGTGTAAACTATATGAGATCGGTCATTGGCCGACCTAAGACTAATATCATAGATAAAGATATTGCCGATGTATCTTCCTTTGGATCGATGAAATCCCGATCTTTTACTATTTCATCAACCAGTTTATTTGTGGCAACTATGTACTTTGAGATCAGTAATTTAGTGATCTTATATAATGATGCGACGTGGTATGATGTCAGTTTAATGCACCAACAAATATAATATTTTCATATGATGTATTATAATTATTATATATTAATATATTATTATATAGTATAATATTATTAAATATATGAATTTGATATTATTATTTTAGTATATTACATAATATATTTTATTATTTTGCTTATTCAAACAATCTTTCAACAAGTTTTTGAAAGTGCTTTTGGAGTGAGGCCGGGGGCATATCTCTCTCTACTGAATAAGTAGAGGTGGGAATTGGTACTGATCCTTGAGCAAACTACTCTAAAAATGTTTGAACGGGGCTACGTAGCTCTTTACTCTTTAGATAGGGAAAGGTAGAAGACAAGACCAACGGGAGCGGGTGGAGGTGCAAGAGCAAAGCGAAAGGAGACTCACGATGGCACATTGGTCACACGCAACCAATTGGCTTCCTGACTCCATATCGGGTACAATGTAATAAAAGCAGTCACCTTTCTTTGCACAAATCCACCATTAAACCATCTAGTGGTCACTTTGATATTTATGCAGATAGACGAATGATAGTATGCAGAATGTTTTAAGATCTATGCATTGGATGATCCAACAGTAAATCTGTGTCAGAAAAGATGAATTCTTCTTTCATGTCAAACATACAATCCCTATTTTTTAGAAAAAATATTTTAAATTAAAGTTTTCTAAATAGAAATCTTAGATTTTTTTTAAATTTTTTTTTAATCAAACATTCATCTAATGCTCACAGATATGCCTTTTCTTGGGATTCAAGAGAGCACTTTTGGCATTTGCTTTTAGATCTTCTTTGGTTTATCTCTACGAAAAAATATTTTTTATAATAATAATATCATGTCAAATTTTTTATAACTCAACGAGAATGTTTGTATTTTATTGAATATCATATATTTTATCAATTTTTATGAATAATATCTCGTGCTATCCATCGATTCAATTGGATTGCGATAATTTTAGCGTGGTTCATTCCCACGTGACCTTTCCCTCGGTGTTCTAGTGTGTGCGAAGTCTCCATTTCAAGTGCAAAAGGTTTTCTGTTTTTTTATTTAAAAAAAAAAAAAAACTTTGCAATCGAGGTGATGGCGGCTTTCTTCGCAAGATAGCTAGCTTCAAATACTACGGAGTTGAACCCCAGGCAGGTAGCCTAAGCTCTTCTGTTGCAACAAAGCCAGGAGAAATGGAGAGGTATGCTCATGTCTTCTTCGTTCCTTTATTCCTCTTCTTGTGCTGTTTCTCTTTCTTCTTTGTTTATGGTTTGGCTGCCGGTTCGTTCCAACTAGTCCAAGACCAAAGAGAGATCATGACTAATCTCTCTAATCTCCGTTGTTGGTGGTGGGATACCACCACGGGCCCTTGCAGTTGGGATGGGGTGACGGACCCTTGCAGTTGGGATGGGGTGACCTGCTCCCCTGCGCCCTCCTCCGTTGTGACATCTCTCTCCTTGTCCGGCTTCGGTCTCTCCGCCACCAACTCCTCCTTGGTCGCCCGCTTGTTTGACCTCCTCTGCCGCCTACACTACCTCAAGTCCCTCGACCTCTCTCGGAACTCACTCACCACCATCCCCGGCTCCTTCTTCTCCAACTGCAGCGGGCTCTCCGGATTAGAGTCCCTCAACCTCAGCTACAATGCTTTGACCGGTCCTCTGCCTAGTTTCTCGGGTTTTGGGGCTTTGCAGTCCTTGGATTTATCTTTTAATTCCTTCCACGGAGCCGTGAATTCCGGGCTGGAAAAACTCACCAGATTGAAAATTTTGGATCTTTTCGGCAATTTCTTCAACAGCACCATCCCAGCTCCAGTTGGTGGTGCAACAGCTCCGAGCTTGGAGGTTCTGGTGCTCTCCATCAATAGTTTTCACGGTGAAATCCCCGAACGGATTTTTGATTATGAGAACCTCACGGTGCTGGATCTCAGTCAAAATAAGCTAACTGGGTCTATTCCGGATGGCATCGCGAGGCTTTTCAAGTTGGAAGTTCTCCTCCTTTCTTCCAATTATCTCAGTGGGAGAATCCCAAGTAGTTTGGCAATGATCAAGACTCTGTATCGATTCGCTGCCAACCAGAACAACTTCACTGGCTCGATACCTCGTAATATTACTACTCATGCGAGTGTTGTGGCCCTCAGCTACAATAGTCTCACCGGGGAGATCCCATCAGACCTCCTCTCCCCGCGGAATTTAGAGTTTGTGGATCTGTCCAGCAATCACCTTCAAGGACCCATACCTCGGAATTTGTCACAAAGCCTCTACCGTCTGCGACTTGGCAATAACAATCTCTATGGAAGCATTCCATCAACAACTGGGGAGCTTTCCAATTTGACATATCTAGAGTTGAATGACAATGCATTGGGTGGAGAGATTTTATCTGGGCTGGGGAACTGTAAGAATCTGATGCTGTTGGATCTTTCTTTCAATCAGTTGCAAGGGCATTTGACAAAGGAATTGGGTTACCTTGGACAACTAGTGGTCTTGAAGCTTCAAAACAACAAACTTAGTGGAGAAATACCTGATCAAATATTGCAGTTTCGGTATCTGAGCACTCTTGATCTCAGCCAGAACTGGCTCACTGGTGAGATACCTGACAGCATCAGTAGCTTCGAGAATCTGATGGAACTGCAGTTGGGAAACAACAACCTGAGTGGAACCGTTCCGAGAATGCCAATGAGCTTGAGTACAGCTCTGAATCTCAGTAGCAACCTCTTCAACGGACAAATACCTTCCTGTCTCGGTAATTTATCTGAGTTGGAGATTCTCGACCTCTCAAACAATAAATTCAGTGGTGAAGTTCCAACTTCTCTTACTACAATTCAAAGCCTGATAGAATTGAATCTCTCTGACAATCAGCTTTCTGGAGTGCTTCCAAAATTTCCTTCATTTGTCAATGTCATAGCCACTGGAAATAAGGATCTGATCATCATCTCAAACACAACTAGAACTGAAACTGAGATAAAAATTTCTGATGTCTTTGTTATGATTGAGGCTTTTATTGGAGGCTTCATTGTTTCCATCTTAGTGGCTGCGGTTATCCAAAAGTTCTTGAATCGGGGAAAAAGTAACCACCAAAATGCAAGGAGACATTCTTTGCACTCCAACAGACCTTTCCCTGTAAACTCCATTGAGAGATTGAGAAGGTTCCAGCACTGGCAATACGCCAGAAACCTCAGGTAAGAAACTAAAAATATGATATGTTCACATGTAAAGGTAGTAAGAATCTAAAAATAAGTAATTTTGCTCTTTTGCAGGGGATATTTAGTGTATTGAAAGCTCCAGCTACATTGCTTCCTGTACCACATTTCTAAATGATTAACTGTTGGTGAATGTTTACAATTATAGAGAATAAATTTCACAAGATAGCAGAAAATAACTATATACATCCTCTAAAAACCTGTCCTACCAACCTTTTTGGATATATTTGAAGGACCAAATATGATTGTGATGTCTACTCTTGGATCCTCATCAACTCAGAGATTCTACTACAAGTTTTTTTTTTTCTATTCAACTACTTTTCGGAAATTACGAGAACATGCAAGTTCCAAGTTGTCATGCATCTTGGAAGGTTTCTGTTTCAAGCTTGAAGGGGCACTAACTTTTGGGTGCCAAGATAAGTGCAATTATGCAAGCACAGAAGTGCTAACCAAACATAAAATGGGATGACTAGATCACACAGCAGGTAGGCTTCCCAATAAATTGAAGCTTTCGGATGCTATCTTTTGATCAGCGGAGATCGTTACAACCCATCAACCTCTGTTTCTGAAAATAATATGGATATACGATTTCTTTTCTTCTTTTCTTTTTTTTTTTTTTCCTTTTTTTCTGATTAGTAATTTAGCTATACAATTACAAACCCCAGCAGTGGTATTTATCACCTAATTCCAATGGACACTAGATCAGGCCACTCTTACGGGATCTCCTCTTTTTATAGAGAGCAAATGAGCTGTGACATTTTTTTACAACAAACTCATGTCATTATTATTATTATTATTGCTATTATTTGAAGCAATAACCAACTCATCCCACTCATAAGCTTGTGACATGAGAAAATTCACCAGACAAATTGACAAGTGCTACAAATATGGCTTGTATCAGTCCAAATTTAGGCAAAAATCCAGAATGATGATATTACTGAAAAAAAGTGAGGGACTGGCAATAGCTTAAATTTGATTAGTGTTCATGGACTGTATATACGTGGCTTTTGTGTTTGTACGGCCTTGACGATGTGATCATTGAGGTGACAAATTGCATTGACAATAGGAATCCTGATCACGGCCATTTGAGCACCAACTGAGCCTTTTCAATGCTTTCCCAAATTTCTAGGATGCCAATGTACAAACACTTGGACACTTATTCTGATTATGCTTCTTGCCATATATCACCGTACCTGCAAAATACCAGGCATAGTCATAGCTGGACAGGATCCATCATCCACTGGCAATCAGAAAAGAAAGGTACCGTTGGTTCTTGCCACTGTCCATAGCTGGACAAGAGTTCTTGGAGCTTCCAATGAACAATCTCAGTGGAGAAGTCCCTTGCGAGTTTGGCAAAATTGATGAATGTAAGAGTTCTGCACCTTGGCCACAATCTGTTCCCGAGTGGAGGTCTACAGTTGATGGAAAGGTAGGGGAAATCAGGGGTGCCACAGGGGTCTCCATCTCAAAAGTTCCTCTCGGTTGGCCCACGTTTGACTGGAACTTTGAACGGACTTTTTGGCTGGAATTTTTCGCAGTTTTGGATGTTGGTTTCCCACAGATAGTCCGATACCCGTCTACACTCCTGATGATGCTTGGAGTTAACGAGTACCATGGGTCAGCAGGAGTTCCATGTACAGTGGTCTAACCACAGACCTCGGAGTGCGGTTTGGATCTTGATTCTGCATCTATTATATATTATTAATGTAATTAGTAGTATAGTTATGTTGCAATAGTTGTCGTCTTGAAATTTGGGAAGCAGTGGCAGTCGATGCCGACACTAAACGCATGATGGAAGTATATAATCTGTTTTCTAATTGATGATTTAGCTAATCTAGAGTTTTGAAAGTTGGGAAGATTTTCTTTTTTTCCATTTTTTTTTTTTTTTTTTTGAGATAAGAGTCTTTGGGAGCTGATGCAACTAAATATTTATTGGTAGGAGGACAGGCGTGATCAGGAAAGTAGATTTGAACATTCTCTGAATTTGGAGTCAGCACTCTCTGTTACTTGATATTTAATCTCGGAATAGTTTGAGCAATTTGATTGCGGAGAAGCGACATCAATATTAAATTCATTCCTTCTCGATGAAGTTTGAAACGAAAAACATATGTGGCACAGGAGATCGTGTCCCACCGGACATCCACCAAGATGGGATGATGTGGTTCGATAGATTGGAAAGAATCTAGTGGAGAGGAGAAGTTGAAAGCAGTGTGGGGACGCATGCTAAATTTCAGCAATATAATGGAGAGACTTTGACTATAACAGAGTCTTGCCAAGAAGCCAATTTAGCTAAATCAGACACTTGGGGCCACATCGTGTTGGAAAAAAAACTCTATACCATGACTTTTTGCATGGAAGAGTCTAAATGTAAAAGCAATACGGCTCACAGATCGTAAACAACCCTTTGTCTCAATGTATGAGGAAGAGGTGGGCTGTAGGGTCAGGGGAAAATACTGAATACTAAATAAAAAAGAAAAAGAAAAAAAAAAAAGAAAAGAAAAGCTGTTGTACGGATTCTTGTTTCTAACATGGATAAAGGGAAGGGTGAGTGAGTGTTGGGTGGATGTTTGGTCCGGACATTACTTCTCAGGATCTTTTCGATACCGCATGATACAGCAGGAAAAAAATAAAAAATAAAAAATAAAAAATAATCAAATATATGGATCAGCCAAAAAATAGCTCGCCTCCACGGGACATGCAAACTTCACTATAAGAAAAGAAATATTACAAGAGGAGATCTTAACCTTAACCTTCGTATACCCAATTTTTTCCTCATAAGAAGTTCTCCCTCATAAAAGCTCTCTCCTGAAAAATTCTCTGAATCTCTGAAGCGATCGCTGTCTGCTGTCTAGGAGCCACCTACTCCTTCTCAGCATTGCGGGTTCTCTCTCTTCATGGGTCTCTAGTCTTCATGCGAAGCCCGTCTGCATTCCGCGTCCAAGCACGGGTCCTCTCCCATGAAAAAATAAAGCCACAGCACCACACATGGCCAAGTTCCCTGTATACAGGCCTTTATAGGCCTTAAAACTTAATTAGATAAAGATTAAGACTCCTAATCAAAGCTTAAAACCTCTCCGGCCGTTGGATCGTCACCGCAATCAACCTACGCCCTTCGATCGAGCATCGATCCACGGAACAGTGCCATAGACCATGCGAAACGCGTGGAAAATACCCACGCGATCCACGCATTGACCTGTGGACCACCTGGTCCACCGTGGATCGGGGAAAATGGGTTCCAGCAGTGCACCTGAGCTTGGGCCGGCCCGCGTGCCGCTCGCCTGGGCCTGGGCCCAAGCCCGCACGCTCGCACCTGGGCCACGCCCGGCGTCGGGCAGCGCACTGTGCGCTGGGCCACGCCCTGCGCGCCCAACCCGCACGCTGGTCATGCACCGCCGCACCGCCACTGCTTCGCCGGCCCACCGCTGGCTGCCGGCGGTCCTCCGCCGTCTCGAATTCTGTACCGACTTCAAATGCACGTATCTCCTCCATCCGAGCTCCATTTTAGGTGATCTTGGTCTTGTTGGACTTCATTTTTCATCGCGAACCTTGCTGTACGCTCAATGTAGATCGAATCTCGAGATATCAAATCTTAATAATTTTCACTTCGACTCGATATTCGGTCTCCTTCTAACTCCGAGAGCTTATAGATATCCTCATCTCCATGTCCTGGGGCAATCGCCTGCTGATCATGGATGGGTAAAAATGAGAATCGAGTAAGGCCGCTCGATCTCATCTTCATCGTATGCTGTGCTCCTCTTGATCTGAGACCTACTCGAGGCATCATCTTGCGGCAATAGGAATCTCACCTTACGACATCGCTTCTCATCCTCCCGAATCTCCTATCTCGTACCTGATCCACCTCCACCTGGAGCTCCACCTCGCTCTGGGCTCCATCTGGCTCCTAAAGCTCCACCTCGCACTGGACTTTCAGCCACGTAATAATGTCCTCTCCTCCCCTTCTTTCCCTCCAGCACAATCCTATCGCCGCATAGCACCCTCAGGATTCTTCCACCGACTACCATCCTGTAGCCTCTCGAATCCAGTCTGTTCAGTGAGATAAGATTCGGTCTGTAATCGGGTATATATCGGACCTCCCTTAATCTTCTCATTGCACTATCATGTGTCCTCCAACTGACCATCCTGATGTCTCTGATCACACAGCTCAATCCATCCGGTAGATAAACAGTGCCCTCACTGTTCTCCAAGGAGTCAAACTGCTCCTTTCTGCAACATATATAATGGGTGCATGCAGAATCTAATATCCACTACTAGAAAGAAGTAGATACCTCGTCAGATATCTTCAGGACATCTTCTTCTGAATCGCTACTGACCGTCGCTACAATAGCCATCGTCCGATCTTTGAGTTGAGAGCAATCTCTAGCTAGATGCCCCAACTCGTCACACCAGTAACATCTGATTTTACTCAAGTCCCTCCTGGACTTGGACCGCCATCATCGTAATTTTCTGTCGCTCCGTCTACCGCCTCCTGCTCCTCCAAAAGTCACCAAAGCTAAGCTACCGCTACCTGAGCTCGAAGTCGGGTTCTTCCTCCTGAGAACCTCATTCTGGATTATCGCTGCAGTGACCTCGTCCATCTTAATGGTGCTCTTCCCTACTAGGAGAGCAGTCACCAAGGACTCGTACGAAGGGAGAAGCGAAGCTAGCAAAATCAACATCCTGATCTTTTCCTCAACATTCTCGCCAATGCTGAAGAGGTCGGTGAGGATCTTCTGGAAGTGACTTAGATGCTCTTGTACGCTCTGTCCCTCAACCATCCACAGTTGGTAGAATTGCCTCCAGAGGAAAAGAGTGTGGGTGAGAGACTTTGCCATGTACAGCTCCTCAAGCTTCGACCACAGCATCATCGAAAAAGTCTTGCCAAGCACATACATCACCACCTCATCTGCCAGGTACATACAGATGGTACTCACCGCTTGCATCTGTAGCCGTTTCCAATCCTACACCTTCATAGTGGTCGGTTTCTCCTCGCACAAGAGAGTATCGATCAACCCTTGCTGGATGAGCACGTCCTTCACCCTTGCCTGCCATAAGGAGAAAATTGCTCTTTTTATTAAACTTGTTGATCTTCATCTTGATTGATCCTGTCTTCTCTATCTTCAGTCTTGCTCACCACCACTGCAATCTACGTCCTTGTACCACATCGCTCTGATATCACTTATTGGATAGATGTCTGGCCAGGACACTACCTCCCAGGATCTTTTCGATACCGTGCGATGCAGCAGAAAGAAAGAATAAATAAAATAGAAAATAATTAAATATGTGGATCAGTCAAAAAAAGGCTCGCCTCCACGAGACATGCAAACTTCACTATAAGAATAGAAATATTATAAGAGGAGATCTCACCCTCAACCCTCATATACCTAATTTCTCCCTCACAAAAAGTTCTTCCTCATAAAAGCTCTCTCCTAAAAGACCACCTGAACACCTAAAGCGACCACTGTCCGCTGTCTAGGAGCTTCCTGCTCTTTCTCAGTGTCGTGGGTTCTCTCTCTTCATGGGTCTCTAATCTTCGTATGAAGCCCGTCTGCATCCCGCATCCAAGCACGGATCCTCTCCCATGAAAAAGTAAAGCCACAGCACCACACTCCCTGTATACAGGCCTTTATAGGCCTTAAACCTTAATTAGATAAAGATTATGACTCCTAATCAAAGCTTAAAACCTCCCCTGCTGTTGGATCGTCACCGCAATCAACCCATGCCCTTCGATCACACACCGATCCATGGAATAGTGCCGTGGACCATGCGAAACGCATGGGAAACATCCATACGGTCCACGCACCGACCTATGGACCACCCGGTCCATCGTCGATCGAGGAAAATGGGCTCCAACATAGCACTTAGACCTGGGTCGGCCCGCGCGTCGTGCGCCCGGGCCTGGGCTGGCCCGCGCGCCCGATCAGGGCCCGCCCGCTTGCCCGGGTCGGGCCTCGCGCTGCGCGCTGGGTCGCACCCTGTGCGCCCAGCCCGCATGCTGGCCGTGCCTGGGCTGCGCACTACCGCATGCGGCCGCACCGCCGTCGATCAGCCGGCCACCGACGGTCCTCCGCCACCTCGAATTCTGTGCTAACTTCAAATGCACGTATCTCCTCCGTTCGACTCCATTTTGGATGATCTTGATCTCGTCGGACTCTGTTTTTCGTTGCGAACTTCGTTGTGGGCTCAATGTGGATCGAATCTCAAGATGTCAAATTCTAATAAGTGAGTTGGTGCTATCTAATTCCACATAGCTGAATCTTCCAATCAGGCAAATCTGTTGAGGTCCAAAAGCTTAAACTTGTTGGTGTATGTAAGCATGACTAAGATTGCTTCATTATTCTATGTGGGATTACAACCACCCTCTCAACAGAATCTTATTATTGATGTCCAATAGGATTGAAACGGTTACGGATTGGATACTGGCATATCCATATCCATATTTATTTATTTGATAAATACAAATATGAGTATAGATATTATTCGGATGTAAAAATTTATATCTATATTTATTTTAAACGATTATGGATATAATTCAGATACTGAAAGCATAGATATATTGGTGGATATAACTTAAATAAATAAATTTTATGACTACGAAATTAAAGATATTATCAAATAGATAATAAATCAAGTTAATGACATATTTATATGGCTATATACTTTTCTTAAAATTTAACAAATGCTATATAAAATTATATAGAATTACATATAAATTTGGATATTCGGATACAAATCGAACAGTTATCTATCTATATCAATATTTTTTTTTTACAAATATAAATATGGATACGGATATTAGTCAGATCTTCAAATTTTTATCTATATCCGAATTAATTTAGATATAAAAATAAATCCAAATGGATAATATCCATACTACTTTCATCCCTAATGCTCAGTCAGAAAAAACTAAAGTCCTTGTAGATAGATTTTTTTGTAGCATTTAGTTCATGGGTGTGTTCCTGATGCATGAATAATTACCTTTAAAATGTGAGTGAATCTTATTCTTGAATAATGAAATCAAAGGTAGGTGGGGTTTAAACTAAAGTTTTGAACACTTCAAATATTTGTAACTTGATGTAAATGAGCCATCACGTTATACCTCTTTGTGGAAAATCTTTCTACAATACTTGATAATGAGAAGTTGAGGAAGAAGACTTGTTGCATCAAGGTTTCGGGGCATTGATGTGGTCGATGATGGAGGCATGACCCATTGCATCGGGGCCCATGACTGGATCCGTAAAAAAAAAGTCCGTTCACCATCTCCCCCTTCGTTGGGAGATCCTTTAATACTTAAGTCAGCTAGAACTTTGAGCACAGAAAAGAGAGAGTATGGCATGACTTAGGTGAGCATACCTGAGTCCTCCTCTCGAAGGTTCCCCTCTTACCTTTTATTTAGGGAGATGTCGGAGTTTGTTATCCCCTAACTCATAGGTTTGTTAGACTTGAGCCTGAAAGTTGTTAGTCATGGGTGTTTGTTATACCCATACGGCCACGTTTTGAGAGCTTGTCAGAAGATTCCAATAGATTATCTTCATGGTAAGTAGGTGCGATCGATTTGTAGCCGAGGTGCCATCCTGTTCTGTTCCACTTTAGCATGCCCTGTAGGATTTTATTCTTAGTCGTCGGCGATATCCCGACCCAGAGGTCGGTGAAGCTTGTGGGATTCATTCTCATTGGTGTTGAGATGTCAATCTAGGGGTCAATTGTGGTCCGATCCAGGGATCAGGTTTTATCGAGTTGGTGTAATTATTTTGTTACGGCATCTCTGGTGAACTCGATGGTGTCTATTGTTATAATGGTGTTTCTGTAGTCGAGAAAGTTGTTAATTATGGGTGTCTGTTATGCTTATGCGGCCACATTTTGGGAGCTTGTCAGAAGATTCTAATAGATTGCCCTCATGGTAAGTAGGAGAGGTTGGTACATATCCGAGGTACCATCCTATTTCGTTCTGCATCAACACGGCCTACATGACTTTATTCTTAGCAGTCGGTGATATTTTGACTCAGAGGTTGGTGCAGCTTGCAGAATTCATTCCCATTGGTGCTCAGGTGTCGATCTGGAGGTCGATTATGGTCCGATCTGGGGATCGAGTTATTGTCAAGCTAGTGCAATTACTTTATTGCGGCATCTCAGGTGAACTTGATGGTGTTCGTTGTCGTAACGATATTTCTATAGTCGAGAATGTGTCTCAAAAATCACAACTATGGTGGCACAACCCTGTAACAAGACCTAACCTAGGAGTGTAGTTGCAAGCTGATATTCAGAAAACTATTTTAATCTAGCAAGTACTCTGTTGATTTTAAAGATTAAAAATAACAAAATATTTTGAAATATTAAAACTGTATATGTATTCACACACACCTACATGCATGCATGTGTATATACATACATACATATATATAGACACGCACGTGCACACATATATGCACATATATGCATACTTCCAATGCCTCTATTCTCAAACAAACAATCTTCCAAAACTTCCAAGCTCTAGATTAGCTAAATAAGTCATCAATTAGAAAACAAATAATATACGTCCATCATGCAGGGCAAGGCCTGGCTTGCCTATCACTTATCAGTTAAAACACAACAATGGGAATAGGGAAAGCAATGCTCTTCAACGGTACTCAAATATCCGAGCATCAAAAGGGGTGGTATACTTATACTAGAATATCGATGGAAGAGTAATTCTTTATACACCGTGTGCGGAGCAATACGAGCGCCTCGTTCAATAATATTGAAGCACGTAGGGTACTTAATTGAGACAGATATTTAACACCGCACAGCTTTTTTTCTAATTTTTAATGACGAAAATATTCTTCTCTCCATAGAATAAAGAAAGAACAATATTATTACTTTTTGATGTCTTGTATAACTTTCTATGAATATATATGATTTTCTAAATGATATATATAATTTTATGTGCCTTTATGATATCCTAAATAATATATATGGCTTTCTGATACTTTGTTTGACTTCCTGTGAATACATATGACATCTTGAATAATATATATCACTTCTTGAGAATATATATGACATCCTAAATAATATATATCATTTTTTAATGCCTTATATGGCTTCTTATGAATATATATAACTTCATAGCACATTATTTAACTTCCTGTGAATATATATGACATTCTGAACAATGTATATGACTTCATGTTGGTTATAATAACCAACAAAAAATCATATATAAGATATTAAAAAGTCATATATATTGTTCAAGATGTCATATATATTAATAAAAAGTTATATATATTATTTAAGATGCTATATATATTGACAAAAAGTCATATAAGATATTAGAAAGTTATATATGTTATTCAGGATGTCACATATATTCATAAAAAGTTATATATATTATCGAGATTGTCTTATATATTTATAAAAAATTATATAAAATATTAAAAAGTCATATATATTATTTATTCAGAATGTCATGTATATTCATAAAAAGTTATATATATTATTCAGAATATCATATATATTTACAGAAAGTTATACAAGATATTAGAAAATTATATATATTATTTAAAATATTATAAATATATAAAAAAATTATATATATAGTTCAGAACGTCATATATATTCACAGGAAGTCATGCAAGGTATGAAGAAGTAATAATACTGTTCTTTTTTTATTTTATAAAAAAAAAATATTTTTATTATTGAAATTTGAAAAAAAATTTAAATGATATTAAATATCTATTTTATCATTAAATATACTATATGTTCTAATGTGATTGAGCAGTATGCTTCATATTAATTTTATTACGCTGTGTGTTGCACAAAGGCTTTCCCATCGACAGAAACCAACTTCCAAGACCCTGAAAATTCCAGGCCCAAAAAATTCATTTGAAGTTAGGCCAGGTGAAAGACACTTTCCGGACAAAGACGTCTATGGCATCCCTATTTTTCCCAGCTTTTCCATCTTCCGTAGACCACCAAGTCAAGCTTCACTTTCTCTCTCAAAGCCCCACGTAACTTTCAGCCCATTCTAAATGTCTAGGAACCGGAACCTGTTTTAAAGTTTGCAGGCTCGGTCAGTCAACTCTGACCCCAAGGAAAAATCCCCACGTTTTCCGCTTCTCTTTCCTTTCAATTCCCCAACCCTCCCAGTTTGGGATTGCATGTGGCAGCAGAATTTTTGAAAGTAAGCTTTTGCCAGAAGAGTTTTTAATAGAAAAATTATTTACTATTTGATAGTTATATTTTCAAAACATCATAGAACTTTGAAATCTATTTGGCAACTAAATTAAAAATTATTTTAAATATAAAAAATAATAATAAATTATATATAATATAATAATCATAATATTAATATAATTTAATATAATATATTATTTAATAATATAATATAATATTATATGATAGTATAATAATATAACCTTATACAGTATATTTTATTATTTTAGTCGTCAAAACAAACTTTCTATGGGCTTTTGAAAGTGATTTTGGAGTAAGATTTGAGTATATCTTTCGAATAAAAAAGCAGTCATTTTTCCCTGCAAAAATCCATCGTTGGATCATCAAGGGTCACTTTGACATTTGTGCAGGCAAATAAATGATAGTGTGCGAAGTATTTTAAAATATATGCGATAGATATCGGGTTGAAATCAAAATGGATATGGATTGGATATCAGTATATTTATATATATATTTATTTTAAATACATACAGATACAATTCAGATATTAGAAATATGAATATAATCATGAATATAAGTTGGATAATTAAAATTTATAGTTACAAAATCAAAGATATTACTAAATAGATGATAAATCGAGTCAATAGCATGTTTACATGGTTATATTATTTTTTTTAAAATTTAATAAATATTATATAAAAATATATAGAATTATAAGTAGATTTAGGTATTTAGATGCGGATCGGATAATTATCTATTCATATCTATTTTTTTTATAGATAAAAATACGAATATGAATATCAATTGGATTTTTAAATTTTTATCCATATCTAGATTGATTTGAATATGAAATTAAATTTAAAAAATAAATTTGAATGGATACTACTCATACCATTTTTGTCCCTAAATGGATGGCCCAATAATGGAGCAACGTAGATGAATTCTTCTTTGGTGTCAAAGATACAACCCACATGTTTTAGGAAAATATTTTAAATTGAAGTTTTTCTAAATAGAAAATTCCAGGTTCGGAGAAGACTAGAAACTTATTTTAGATTTTTTAATCAAACACACATGCATTGCTCACAAATATATATATATATATATATATATATATATATATATATATATATATATATATATATATATATATATATAATTTATTTATTTATTTATTGTTCCTTGGGATTCAAGGGAGCGCATTTGGCACCTGCTCTCCTCTGTTTCATTCCTACGTGCCCTTTCTCTCTTATTTTTTTTTTTTTTTAAAAAAACTTTGCAATCGATGTGGTAGCAGCTTCCTTCGGAAGATAGCTAGCTTCAGATACGACGGAGATGAGCCCAGGATAGGTAGCTCAAGCTCTTCTGTCGCAACAAAACCAGGAGAAATGGAGAGGTATGCTTGTGTCTTCTTCCTTCCTTTATTCCTCTTCTTGTGTTGTTTCTCTTTCTTCTTTTTTTATGGTTTGGCTGCCAATTCGTTCCAACTAATCCAAAACCAGAGTGATATCATGACCGATCTCTCTAATAGCCTCCCAACATCTCAAACTATTTGGATGTGGAACACCACCACGGACACGTGCCGTTGGGTTGGGGTGACCTGCTCCCCTGCGCCCTCCTCCGTTGTGACCAATCTCTCCTTGTCCGGCTTCCGCCTCTCCACCACCAACTCCTCCTTGGTAGCCCGCTTCTTTGACCTCCTCTGCCGTCTGGACCACCTTAAGTCCCTCGACCTCTCTCGGAACTCACTCACCACCATCCCCGGCTCCTTCTTCTCCAACTGCAGCGGGCTCTCCGGATTAAAGTCCCTCAACCTCAGCTACAATGGTTTGACCGGTCCTCTGCCTAGTTTCTCGGGTTTTGGGGCTTTGCAGTCCTTGGATTTATCTTATAATTCCTTATACGGAGACGTGGATTCCGGGCTGGAAAAGCTCACCAGATTGAAACTTCTGAATCTTTCCGGCAATTTCTTCAACGCTACCATCCCAGCTCGAGTTGGTGGTGCAACACGTCCGAGCTTGGAGGTTCTGATGCTCTCCGCCAATCGTTTTCACGGCGAAATCCCCAAACGGATTTTTGACTATGAGAACCTCACGTTGCTGGATCTCAGTCAAAATATGCTAACTGGGTCTCTTCCGGATGGGATCGAGAGGCTTTCCAAGTTGGAAGTTCTCCTCCTTTCTTCCAATAACCTCGCTGGGATAATTCCGACTAGTTTGGCAACGATCAAGACCCTGTCTCGATTCACTGCCAACGAGAACCATTTCAGTGGCTCGATTCCTCGTGGAATCACTACTCAAGCGAGTGTTTTGGACCTCAGCTACAATAGTCTCACCGGGGAGATCCCGTCAGACCTCCTCTCGCCGCGGCATTTAGAGTTTGTGGATCTGTCCAGCAATCACCTTCAAGGACCCATTCCTGGGAGTTTGTCACAAAGGCTCTACCGTCTGCGACTTGGCAATAACAATCTCAATGGAAGCATTCCATCAACAATTGGAGAGCTTTCGAATTTGACATATCTAGAGTTGAATGACAATGAATTGGGTGGAGAGATTTCATCTGGGCTGGGGAACTGTAAGAATCTGATGCTGTTGGATCTATCTTCCAATCGGTTGCAAGGGACTTTGACTAAGGAATTGGGTTACCTTCAACAACTAGTGGTCTTGAAGCTTCAAGACAACAGACTTAGTGGAGAAATACCCGATGAACTCTTGAAGTTTGGGAATTTGAGCACTCTTGATCTCAGCCAGAACTTGCTCACTGGTGAGATACCTCCAGCAATTTCCAACTTAAACAAGCTTTCAGTTCTGAATTTACAAAGCAACAGCTTCAATGGTTCAATACCTGTTAGCATCAGTAGCTTCGAGAATCTGATACAACTGCAGTTGGCAAACAACAAACTGAGAGAAACAGTTCCGAGAATGCCAAAAGCTTGAGGATAGCTCTGAATCTCAGTAGCAACCTCTTCAGTGGACTCATACCTTCCTATCTCGGTGATTTATCTCAGTTGGAAATTCTCGACCTCTCAAACAATCATTTTAGTGGTGAAATTCCAACCTCTCTTACTACAATTCAAAGCCTGATAGAATTGAATCTCTCTGACAATCAACTTTCTGGAGTGCTTCCAAAATTTCCTTCATTTGTCAATGTCATAGCCACTGGAAATAAGGATCTGATCATCAGCTCAAATTCAAGCTCTCACACCAATACAAGCTCTAACCCAATTCGAACGAAAGGAAAACGAAATATTTTACTCATTATTATGGTTATGATTGTGCCTTTTGTTGGAGGCTTCATTGTTTCAGTCTCCGCGGCTGCAGTTATCCAACAGTGCTTGAATCAGGGGAAAAGCAACCGCCAAAATGCAAGGAGACATGCTTTCCACTCCAATAGACTTTTCCCCGAAAACTCCATTGAGAGATTGAGAAGGTTCCAGCACTGGCAATACACCAGAAGCCTCAGTTAAGAAATGAAAAATATGATATGTTCACACGTAAAGTCAGTAACAATCCAATGGAAGCAATTTTGCTCTTTTTTCACGGGATATTTAGTGTATTGGAAGCTCTAGCTACACTGATTCTTGTACCACATTTCCAAATCATTAACTGTTGGTGGATATTTCCAATTAAAGAGAATAAATAATTGTACCTTGGCATAAATGAGCCATCATGTTGTACCTCTCTGTGGAAAATACTCGTTCTAGTGCAATACCCGTCAATGAGAAGTCGAGGAAGAAGACCTAACCTAGGAGTATAGTTGGAAATCCGATATTCAGAAAACTTTTTTAATCCAGCAAGTACGCTGTTGATTTTAAGGATTAAAAATAACAAAATGTTTCAAAATGTTAAAACTGTATATATATTCACATATACACACATACCTGCATGCATACATACATACATATATATATATATATATATATATATATATATATATATACACACACACACACACACGCACACATGCATACAAATATATATATATATATATATATATATATATATATATATATATATATATATATATATATATATATATATATACATACTTCCAAAGCCTCTATTCTCAAATAAACAATCTTCCAAAACTTCCAAGCTCTAGATTAGCTAAATCATCAATCAGATAACAAACAATATAATGCAGGACCAGACCTGGCCTGTCTGCCCCTTCTCAGTTAAAACACAACAATGGGAACACAGGAAGCAATGCTCTTCAATGGTACTCAAACTCTAAGCATATCAAAAGGGGTGGTATGCTTGTCCGAGAGCATCGGTGGAAACCGACTTCCAAGACTCTGAAAATTCCAGGCCCAAAAAGTCCATTAAAAGTTGGGCCAAGCGAAAGACACTTTCAGAAGAAAGACGTCAATTTTTGTTTGGATAAAAAATAGTATATTCAAACAAATCTAATGTAAATACAGTCAAGAGAGTTAAAAAATAAAATATCTCTAAGGAGCTCCAAGATTGTCCTTCGCCCTATCCAAATAGACCATCCAGAATAGTCAGCGACATAGGCAGCCACTTAGTCGGTAGCAGTATTCGCCTCCCGATAGATATGCCTAGAGATACATATCCGACAACCAGATAATAACACAAATATATCCTTCAAAAGAGGGTAAGCGTGGTCATCGCGAGTACAGCCCTGAATCCAAGTCACCACCTCGGTCGAGTTATTTTCAATGATGAGATGGTCCGCCTCCAAGACTCACCTAGCATGCAAAATTTCAGTCCAAGCAGCTCGCAGCTCCACCTTAAGAATTGTGGGTGCAAAGAGGTGGCTTCTCCCAGTAGCAATCAATTTGGAGTCGTGACCACAGATCACGAAACTAACCCTGTCCTATCCATGCTGTATGCCACCGTTGAAGTTGATCTTTAGATACCTCGAAGGAGGGGGCTCCAAAGTGATAAACACCCATCAAGTTGCTACACAAACAGGGTGGGAATCCCATATCTCCGAGGGCTTAGAAGCCGCATCCATCATCTCCGTAGTCAGAATACGACCTCTTTCTACAATAATCCTTACTGAGGTACTCCTAGACTCAAACACCAAGCTGTTCTTAGCAAGCCAAATCTGATAGGCTATATACACCGCCCAGAAACCTCCCCCATCAGGGTCCGATCATCCATCACATCACCATAAGTTATCCAAAAATGCCTAAATAGGAACAGCAGCTTGGGCAAATTGCTGATACAGGCCGACAAAAATCTAGACCTATTTGGCTCTTGAACACAAAATCAAGATGTGCTTTACCGTCTCGTCCTCCAGATCACGGCATGGGCAGGTCAATAGGATATTTATATCTCGACCCCTCAGAATAATTCTCATCGAAAGTCGGCCCCAAGCCACCTTTCAAAGAAAGAGACTCACCCATGGATGTACCCCCATCATCCAAATCCATCTGGCATCCATTTGCCTTGTCAGTCCACTCTAATATAAGTGATAAAGATCCATCATCATTGCTCTTTAAGAACAAAAATATTTTCAAACCCTGATATCTGGACCACTATGAATCAGAGCTGGAAGGGCTAGAACCCGCTCCCCCAGCTGCCCCCCAAAGAGATGGGCAACTGCCACAGGATCCCATTGGCCATCGTCTGCTCCGAGGAGGTCAGAAACCTCACGGAGTCCATCACCTCATGACTGATGAAAGTCGGCCATCGACTGAGATGAAGGTCATCAACCCACTGATCACACAAGAGCCTCACCGATTGACTATCACCAACTAGCCATCGTGTCTGGGATATCACCTTAGGAGCGTATGCACAAATCTTCCTCCATAAAAAAGAAGCATCTTGACTTACATGAATCTCCCCATCCACAGTCCATATCCCATATCTGGCCCTCATCATCATACTCCAAAGGCTCCTCAGGTCTAGAAGAAATCTAATCGCATGTCATTAAAAGAGGGCTTCCCGTCTAGCAACTAGAGACTGAAGCCCAATACTTCGTCCCTTAGTGGCTGATACACCACCTTCCACACTAGCAGATGTACGCCACCCCGCTTCTCGACCTCGAGCCCCACAAAAAGCTTAAAAAAAGCTGCTCCATTGCCCCCCCCGCCCCCCAATGTCCAGGGTAGAATAATATTTGAAAGCAGATAAATTGGGATGGAGTTGAGAACATATCTCACCAAAATGACCCTCCCATCATAGAAAGGGCACGAGCTTGATAGCCTCGAGCCACCCCTAAATTGTCATCTCCACACCACAATCAGCTTTTCTCAACCAATAGCCGAAAATCAGAATGCCCAGGTATTGCAGTGTTCACTGTGCTCCCAATCCTTAGACTCGCACTAATCCCATGATGAATTTGGGTATGCATCTTGGGGCTAAAGATGATAATAGATTTGGAGAGGTTTACCTTCTGATCAGATGCCTAGCAATACTCCTCCAGGATTTTCTTGAACTAGTCATGTTCTGAGCCATGGCCCGATCCATCAGAATATAATTATCTGCAAAGAGCAGGTGCAAGATTGGTTGGGCTCTAGAGGCCGATGCATAAGGATCGAGCATCGGGCCCTGGACCACAGCATGTAAAGCTCGTGAAAGAATACTAACACATATAATGAAAAGATAAGGATTTAGGGGATAACCTTGCCGCAGTCCAACCATGGAGTGGAAGAACGTCGATGGGGTCCCATTGATGATAATAGCAAAGGAGGGGCTTTGGATGCACTCCAATATTCAACCAATCCAGAGAGGATGGAAGCCTAAGGCCATGAAGGTTGTTTCCTCTAAAAAATCCCAACTCATCCGATCGTAGGTTCGTTCCTTATCAAGTTTGACCACAATTAGATTGTGCTGAATGGAGGCACATCGAAAATCGTGCATAAACTCCTGAACAATGAGAATATTGTCGGATATATTGCAGCCACCAACAAAAGCTGCCTGTTCCAGGCAAATCAATTGGGAAAGATAAGGCTTCATCCTGATCACCATCAACTTTGCACAAACTTTGTATATGGTTGTGCAAAGACTAATAGATTTAAAATGGCCTGGCTCTATAGCATCCTATTTCTTCAGTATCAAAGTGATGAAGATATGCTTCCAAATGTTTGGCATGTGGCCGATGACAAAAAACTCCTACAAAGTAGTTGCCACCTCCGAGCAAATGATCAGCCAATATCTCTTGTAGAATAGGGGGAAACCATCGAATCCTGAGGCTTTATCCTCGGCCATAGACCACACTGCTCTCTGCACCTCCTCCTCTGTCACCTCGCAAAGAAGGTCTCTATTTTCTACATAGTAATCAAGCTATCATGAGGAGGAGGAAAGTGGCACACCCAATCTGCTCCCAACTTCGTCATCTAACAAGATTTGAAGAACCGCTTCACCTCCTATCTAATCTCATCCTCGCCCATCAGCCACTATCCCCTGGTATCCTTGATCACCCAGATTCGATTCCTATACCTCTTGATGATGGTGGACTGGTGGAAGAACCTCATATTCTGATCTCCTCCCTAATCCACTACACTTTGGATTTCTATCTCCAAAAGATTTTTTGTTGCCTGAAAAAGGAGTGGTTGGAAGAGAGCAAACCCCAAAGGTCCACCAGCTCCCCCTCAACAAGACCACCATTCCGATCCTCATGCTCCTGAAGCTCAACAATAGAAGCCTCAACCACCTCAAATCTCTTGAAAATATCTCCAATCTCGGTCCTGTTCCACCTCATCTAACATCACCTTGTTAGCTCAAGTCTCCAGATCACCCGATATCTAGTATCAGCATGAACCGATAGCCTTCACACCTCTCACATTATGTCTGAAGACCGAGGATAGGAGAGTCAAAACTTCTCAAATCTGAACTGGCTCTGATTGGAGGGAGACATGTCTGTGATCAGCAAAAGTGGGCAATAGTCCGAGATAATCCTCAGTAGGTGATGAATATGATAGCCTGCATATCGTTGGATCCAACTAGTCATGGCCAAGACTCTCTCAATTCTCTCCCAGACTTTGGCCCCCCTAGTTGGTTGTTACACTTGGTGAATTTGGGTCCAACAAATCCAAGATCCACAAGGCCACAAAATTGTATGAAAACCTTGAATTCCTTTCAATTGCTTTCAGCACATTATAAACATCTAGAAATCGAAAATTATTTTAAAATTTGTAGACTTGGTCAGTCAAGTCAGTCAACCTTAACCCAAGAAAAAATCCACACATTTTCCCCTTCTCTTTCCATTCCTTTCAATTCCCCAATTTGGAATTGCTAGTGGTGGTAGAATCGTTGAAAGTAAGCTTTTACCTATAAAGATTTTAACAAAAAAATTTACTTGTTATTTGATAACTATATTTTTAAAATATCATAAAATTTTAAAATCTATTTGGCAACAAAATTAAAAAAATACTGTAAGTATGAAAAAATAAAAATAAATTATATATAATATAATAATCATAGTATTAGTATAATATAATATAATATTAATCGTAGCATAATATAATATAATATAATAATATACTATTGTACTGTTATAACAATCTAATATAATGTAATGTATGTATTATCAATTAATAGTTATAATATAATATTTTCATATAAAGTATTACAATTATTATATATTAATATATTACTATAAGGTATAATATTGTTAAATACAAGAATGTGACATTATTATTTTAGTAGATTATATAATATATTTTATTATTTTACTCACTCAAAATAATTTTTCAATGAAATTCGAAAGTGCTTTTGGAGTAAGGTCTGGGGGATATCTTTTGTGTTAAAAAAGCAGTCATCTTCCTTCACACAAATCCATCGTTGGATCATCCAGTGGTCACTTTGATATTTATGCAAATAGATGAATGATGGTGTGTGCGATGAATGACCCAACAATGGATTTATATTAAGAAAGATGAATTCTTCTTTCATGTCAAAGATACAACCCCCATCTTTTAGGAAAGCATTTTAAATTGGAGTTTCCATTTCGAGTACAAAGGTTTTCTGATTTTTTATTTTTTTAAAAAAAACTTTGCAATCGATGTGGTGGCAGCTTTCTTCGCAAGATAGCTAGCTTCAGATACGACGGAGATGAGCCCAGGATAGGTAGGTTAAGCTCTTCTGTCGCAACAAAACCAGGAGAAATGGAGAGGTATGCTCGTGTCTTCTTCCTTCCTTTATTCCTCTTCTTGTGTTGTTTCTCTTTCTTCTTTGTTTATGGTTCGGCTGCCAATTCGTCTCAACTAGTCCCAAAATAGAGGGAGATCATGACTAATCTCTCTAGGAGCCTCCCAACGTCTCGAATTAATAAGTTGTGGAACACCGTTACGGATCCTTACCGTTGGGTTGGGGAGACCTGCTCCCCTCCGCCCTCCTCCGTTGTTATCGCTCTCTCTGAAAAAATAGGCCGTGGATAATCGAGCACACCTCAATCCACACAGCACACAAATACAGTGGAAACAATATCGTTTTGTAGAGAAAAGATAACTAGAATAAACGTAGAAAGTAAAATAGGGGAGATAATCAAGCAATAAAAATAAGAGAAAAGAAAGCACACTAGATTTATGTGGTTCGGCCTGATTGTTGGCCTACATTTACGGACAAGACCTCCTCAATGTTCTTCTATTAATAATCCACGACACAATGAAGTACAAAATTAGAGGAAAAAAAGAAAGAAGAAAAATAAAATAAAAAGTTCTATTTTATAAAGAAAAATACTCTTATTTTTCTCTCAAAAAAAGAATCTCACATCTCTTATTTTTTTCCTCTTAAACCCTCCCTTTTATTTATTGTTTTTATTGCTCTCAGTTTGCTGAACCTTTTTTCCAAGTCCTCCCCTTAAATAGAGCTTGTCACCCGCCAAACCGTGTCAAAATCGGACTCCTATCCGCTGTAGAATCGAAGAAAGAAGCTCAGCTATTGGATCTACATCGCACGGCCCGAAAACATCCAAAAAATATCTAAATCAACCGGGAAAAGCTCTCAACCATCCGATCAATGTCGGGAGTGAGATCCACCATTCGATCGTACCTCCGATTCATCAGAACTCGTGTAGATCGTGAGAAATATCAAAAAAATAGACGTCGGTCCATTATGGACAGTGAGAAACATCCTCGAAATAGATGCTCGATCCATGTGCCTCATCGTGGACCGTGACATGCGGTAGGCGTCCGCTGCGCGCTGGGCCGCGCTCCCACGTGGGTCTGGGCTGGTGTTCTGGGTCTGGCCCTGGTCGAACTCCTCCTTGGTCGCCCACTTCTTTGACCTCCTCTGCCGCCTACACTACCTCAAGTCCCTCGACCTCTCCCAGAACTCCCTCACCACCATCGCCATCTCCTACTTATCCAACTGCAGCGGGCTTTCCGGATTAGAGTCCCTCAACCTTAGCTTCAATGGTTTGACCGGTCTTCTGCCTAGTTTCTCGGATTTTGGGACTTTGCAGTCCTTGAATTTACTGTGGATCCCGGGCTGGAAAAGCCCACCATATTGAAAAGTTTGGATCTTTCTGGCAATTTCTTCCACAGCACCATACCAGCTCTAGTTGGTGGTGCAAGAATTCCGAGCTTGGAGGTCCTCGTGCTCTCCATCAATAGTTTTCATGGCGAAATCCCCCCACGTATTTTTGATTATAAGAACCTCACTTTGCTGGATCTCAGTCAAAATATGCTAACTGGGTCTATTCCGGATGGGATCGAGAGGCTTTCCAAGTTGGAAGTTCTCCTCCTTTCTTCCAATAACCTCACTGAGATAATCCCGACTAGTTTGGCAACGATCAAGACCCTGTCTCGATTCACTGCCTACGAGAATCATTTCAATGGCTCGATTCCTCGTGGAATTACTACTCATGTGAGTGTTTTGGACCTCAGCTATAATAGTCTCACCGGGGAGATCCCATCAGGCCTCCTGTCGCCGCCGAATTTAGAGTTTGTGGATCTCTCCAGCAACCTCCTTGAAGGACCCATACCTGGGAATTTGTCACAAAGGCTCTATCGTCTGCGACTAGGCGGTAACAAACTCAATGGAAGCATTCCATCAACAATTGGGAAGCTTTCCAATTTGACATATCTAGAGTTGAATGACAATGTATTGGGTGGAGAGATTTCATCTGGGCTGGGGACTGTAAGAATCTGATGCTGTTGGATCTATCTTCCAATCAGTTGCAAGGGAATTTGACAAAGGAATTGGGTTACCTGGAACAATTAGTGGTCTTCAAGCTTCAAAACAACAATCTTACTGGAGAAATACCTGATGAACTCTTGAAGTTTCGGAATTTGAGCACTCTTGATCTCAGCCAGAACTTGCTCACTGGTGAGGTACCTCCAGCAATTTCCAACTTAAAGAAGCTCTCAGCTCTGAATTTACAAAGCAACAGCTTCTATGGTTCAATACCTGACAGCATCAGTAGCTTCAAGAATATGATAGAACTGCAGTTCGGAAACAGCAACCTAAGTGGAACTGTTCCGAGAATGCCAAAGAGCTTGAGGACAGCTCTAAATCTCGGTAGCGACCTCTGTTAGGATTTGATGTCTCAAGATTCGATCCATGTTGAGTCCACAGCAAAATCCGTGACGAAAAACGAAGTCCAACGAGATCAAGATCACCTCAAACGAAGTCGGTATGGAACCCGAAGCGGCGGAGGACTGTTGGCGGCGGGCTGACGGAGCGGCGGTGGCACGGCCACACGCGGCAGGCCGCGGCCCAGCGCGCAATGCACGGCCCAGGACCAAGTGCGCCAGAGCGCGCGGGCCGGCCCAGGCCCAGGTGCCAGCGCGCGCAGGCCAGCCCAGGCCCAGGCGCACCGCTGGGAGCTCGCAGCCCGGTCCACGTTGGACCGGATGGTGCACAGGGAGGTTCGTGGACCACGTGGGCATTTTCCACATGTTTCTTACGGTCCACGATACTGTTTTGTGGACCGACGTACGATCGGAGGGCGTGGGTAGTTTTCGGTTATGATCCAACGGTCCAAGGCTTGATTTGGGTGTCATTAGGAGTCCTTAACCTAATCTAATTGGGTTTTTTAAGCCTTTTTAAGACTTGATCACGGAACTGTTTTGGTGGCTTGAGTTTTTGGTGGTTGTGGGTGCGATTTCATCAGGTCGAAGACCAAAGAAGAACCCACAGAGAGAGAGCAGCGCGGCACAGAGAAGACAAAGAGCAGGGAGGCTCCTGATAGCAGACAGCGGTCGCTTCAGGGTTCAGGGGGTCTTCCTAGAGAGAGAGCTTTTGTGAGGGAGAACTTCTTGAGAGAGAGAAATTGGGTGTACAAGGGTTGAGGGTGAGATCTCCTCTTGTAATATTTTTTTTTCTCATAGTGAAGTTTGCATGCCCCGTGGAGGTGATCCTTTTTTGGCTGATCCACGTATTTGATTGTTTTCTGTTTTATTTCTTCTTTCTTTCTGCTACATCGCGCGATATCGAAAAGATTCTGAGAGGTGGTGTCCTGACTAGACATCCACTATACAAGTGGTATCAGAGCGAGGCAGTACAAGGATGCAGATTGTAATGGTGGTGAGCAAGACTGAAGATGGAGAAGATAGGATCAATCAAGATGGAGATCAACAAATTTGATGGACAGAGTAATTTCTCCTTGTGGCAAGCAAGAGTGAAGGACGTGCTCATCCAGCAATGATTGATTGATACTCTCTTATGCAAGGAGAAGCCGACCACCATAGAAGTGCAGGATTGAAAATGGCTACAGATGCAGACGGTGAGTACCATCCATATGTACCTAACGGATGAGGTGGTAATCCATGTGCTTAGCGAGACTTCCCTGACGGTGCTGTGGTCGAAGCTCAAAGAGTTGTATATGATGAAATCTCTCACCAACATTCTTTTCATCTGGAGGCAGTTTTACCAGCTACAGATGACTGAGGGATAGAGCGTGCAGGAGTATCTCAGCCACTTACAGAAAATTCTCACCGACCTCCTCAATGTTAGTGAGAATATTGAGGAGAAGATCAGGGCGCTGGTTTTGCTACCATCGCTTTCCCTTTCATATGAGTCCTTGGTGACTGCTCTTCTAGTCGAGAAGAGCACCATCAAGATGGACGAGGTCACTGTGGCGATACTCCAGAACGAGGTTCTCAGAAGAGAGAACCCAGTTTCGAGCTCAGATGACGGTAGCTCAGCTTTGATGATTTCTGAAAGGGCAGGAGGCGGTAGATGGAGCGATAGGAGATTGCGACGATGACGGTCCAAGTTCAGAAGGGACTTGAGCAAGATCAGGTGTTACCGGTGTGATGAGTTGGGGCATCTAACCAGAGATTGCTCTCAACTCAAGGATAGGATGATGGCTACTGTGGCAACGGCCAGTAGCGATTCATAAGGAGATATTCTGGAGATATCTGATGAGGTATCTATTTCTCCCAGTGGTGGATTCTAGATTCTGTATGCATATATCATGTATGTTGCAGAGAGGAGCAGTTTGACTCTATGGAGAACAGTGAGGGCACTGTTTATCTGTCGGATGGATCATGCTGTGCGATCCGAGGCATCGAAACGGTCAGCTAGAGGACACATGATGGTGCAGTGAGAAGATTGGGAGAGGTTCGATACATACTTAATTTCAGACGGAATCTTATCTCACTGAGCAGACTGAATTTGAGAGGCTACAAGATGGTAGCTGGTGGAGGAATCCTGAAGGTGCTACGCGGTGATAGGATTGTTCTAGAGGAGAAGAAGGGGAGGAAATGATATTATATCTAATGCAGAGCCCAATGCGAGGTGGAGCTTCAGAAGCCAGTGAAGTCCGGAGCCAGATGGAGCTCCAAGTAGAGGTGGATCGGGCACGAGATAGGAGACTCGGGAGGACGAGAAGCGACATCGTAAGATAAGATTCCTATTGCTGCATATGACAGAGATGTAATCGAGCGATCTGGCTCGACTCCCATGTTTGTCCATCCATAATCAGCAGACAATTACCTCAGGCATGGGGGCGAGGAGATCCAGAAGCTCTCAGAGTTAGGAGGAGACCAAATATAGAGTCGAAATAGAGATTATTAAGATTTGATATCTTGAGATTTGGTCCATATTGAGCCACAGTGAGGTCCGTGATGAAAAATGAAGTCCAACAAGATCAAAATCATCTCAAACAGAGCTCGGACGGAGGAGATATACGCAAGAGAAGTCGTCATGAAACTCGGAGTGGTGGAGGACAGCCAGCGGCCTACGGTGGGCCAGCGCGGCACGGCCACACACGGTTAGGTGCAGCCCAGGCACGGCTGCGCGAGGCCTGAGCACACAGGGTGCAGCCAGCATGCCTGGGCCCAGGCCCAGGCCCAGGCGCCAGCACGTGCGGGCCAGCCCAGGCCCAGACGCACAAGCGCGCAGGCCGGCCCAAGCCCAGGTGCACGAGCGCGTGGGCCGGTCCAAGCCTAGGCGCACTGCTGGGAGCCCGCAGCCTGGTCCACGGTGGATCAGGCGGTGCACAGGGAGGTCTGTGGACCACGTGGGTGTTTTTTACGTATTTCTCGTGGTCCACCGTACTGTTCTATGGACCGATGTGTGATCGGAGAGCACGGGTAGTTTCCAGTCATGATCCAACCGGTCCGGGGTTTGATTTGGGTGTCATTAGGAGTCTTTAACCTAATCTATTGGGTTTTTAAGCCTTTTTAAAGCTTGATCATGGAACTGTTTTGGTGGCACGGTTTTTTGGTGGCTGTGGGTGTGGTTTTATCAGGCCAAAGACCAAAGAAGAACGTATAGAGAGAGAGAAGCGCGGCGCTGAGAAGAGAAAGAGCAGGGAGGCTCTTGGACAGCGGTCGCTTCAGGGGTGCAGAGGGATGTTTTTAGAGAGAGAGCTTTTATGAGGAAGAACTTCTTGAGAGAGAGAAATTGGGTGTACGAAGATTGAGGGTGAGATCTCCTCTTGTAATATTTCTTTTTCTCATAGTAAAAATTTGCATATCCCGTAGAGGCGAGATTTTTTTTGGTGATCCATATATTTGATTATTTTCTGTTTTATTTCTTCTTTCTTCCTGCTACATCGCGCGATATCAAAAAAATTCTGAAAGTGATGCCCTGGCCAGACATCCCCCTACAACCTCTTCAACGGATGCATACCTTCCTATCTCGGAGATTTATCTCTTTTGGAGATTTTCGACCTCTCAAACAATAAGTTTAGTGTTGAAGTTCCAACTTCTCTGACTACAATTCCAAGCCTGATAGAATTGGATCTCTCTGACAATCTGCTTTCTGGAGTGCTTCCAAATTTTCCTTCGTTTGTCAGAGTCATAACCACTGGAAATAAGGATCTCATCATCTCAAATTCAAGCACTGAAACTATCCCAATGAAAGGAAAACAAAATATTTTACGCATTATTATGGTTATGATTGTGGCTTTTGTTGGAGGCTTCATTGTTTCAGTCTCAGCGGCTGCAGTTATTCAACAGTGCTTGAATCAGGGGAAAAGCAACCGCCAAAATGCAAGGAGACATGCTTTCCACTCCAACAGACTTCTCCCTGAAAACTCCATTGAGAGATTGAGAAGGTTCCAGCACTGGCGATACGCCAGAAACCTAAGCTAACAAATGAAAATATGATGAATATGTTCACATGTAAAGGTAGAAACAATCCAATAAAAGCAATTTTGCTCTTTTTCACGGGATAGTACACCGCTTCTTGTACCACATTTCCAAATCATTAACTCTTGGTGGATATTTTCAATTAAAGAGAATAAGTAATTGTACCTTGGCATAAATGAGCCATCACGTTGTACCTCTTTGTAGAAAATACTCGTTCTAGTGCAATGCCCGTCAATGAGAAATCGAGGAAGAAGACCTAACCTAAGAGTATGGTTGGAATCCGATATTCAGAAAACCTTTTTAATCTACCAAGTACGCTGTTGATTTTAAGGATTAAAAATAACAAAATGTTTCAAAATGTTAAAACTGTATATATATTCACACATACACACATACCTGTATGCATGCGTACATACATAAATACATACATATATATATACACGTGCGCGCATACATACAATATACATATATGTACATATATATACATACTTCCAAAGCCTCTATTCTCAAACAAACAATCTTCCAAACTTCCAATCTCTAGATTAGATAAATCATCAATTAGATAACAATAATATACGTCCATCATGCAGGACCAAGCTGGCCTGTCTGCCACTTATCAGTTAA
>NC_026001.2:8669770-8689522 GCF_000442705.2 Elaeis guineensis
CTTTCTACAATAATCCTTACTGAGGTACTCCTAGACTCAAACACCAAGCTGTTCTTAGCAAGCCAAATCTGATAGGCTATATACACCGCCCAGAAACCTCCCCATCAGGGTCCGATCATCCATCACATCACCATAAGTTATCCAAAATGCCTAAATAGGAACAGCAGCTTGGGCAAATTGCTGATACAGGCCGACAAAAATCTAGACCTATTTGGCTCTTGAACACAAAATCAAGATGTGCTTTACCGTCTCGTCCTCCAGATCACGGCATGGGCAGGTCAATAGATTTTATATCTCGACCCCTCAGAATAATTCTCATCGAAAGTCGGCCCCAAGCCACCTTTCAAAGAAAGAGACTCACCCATGGATGTACCCCCATCATCCAAATCCATCTGGCATCCATTTGCCTTGTCAGTCCACTCTAATATAAGTGATAAAGATCCATCATCATGTGCTCTTTAAGAACAAAAAATATTTTCAAACCCTGATTATCTGGACCACTATGAATCAGAGCTGGAAGGTAGAACCCGCTCCCCAGCTGCCCCCCAAAGAGATGGGCAACTGCCACAGGATCCCATTGGCCATCGTCTGCTCCGAGGAGGTCAGAAACCTCACGGAGTCCATCACCTCATGACTGATGAAAGTCGGCCATCGACTGAGATGAAGGTCATCAACCCACTGATCACACAAGAGCCTCACCGATTGACTATCACCAACTAGCCATCGTGTCTGGGATATCACCTTAGGAGCGTATGCACAAATCTTCCTCCATAAAAAAGAAGCATCTTGACTTACATGAATCTCCCCATCCACAGTCCATATCCCATATCTGGCCCTCATCATCATACTCCAAAGGCTCCTCAGGTCTAGAAGAAAATCTAATCGCATGTCATTAAAAGAGGGCTTCCCGTCTAGCAACTAGAGACTGAAGCCCAATACTTTCGTCCCTTAGTGGCTGATACACCACCTTCCACACTAGCAGATGTACGCCACCCCCGCTTCTCGACCTCGAGCCCACAAAAAGCTTAAAAAAAGCTGCTCCATTGCCCCCCCCGCCCCCCAATGTCCAGGGTAGAATAATATTTGAAAGCAGATAAATTGGGGATGGAGTTGAGAACATATCTCACCAAAATGACCCTCCCCATCATAGAAAGGGCACGAGCTTGATAGCCCTCGAGCCACCCCTAAATTGTCATCTCCACACCACAATCAGCTTTTCTCAACCAATAGCCGAAAATCAGAATGCCCAGGTATTGCAGTGTTTTCACTGGTGCTCCCAAATCCTTAGACTCGCACTAATCCCATGATGAATTTGGGTATGCATCTTGGGGCTAAAGATGATAATAGATTTGGAGAGGTTTACCTTCTGATCAGATGCCTAGCAATACTCCTCCAGGATTTTCTTGAACTAGTCATGTTCTGAGCCATGGCCCGATCCATCAGAATATAATTATCTGCAAAGAGCAGGTGCAAGATTGGTTGGGCTCTAGAGGCCGATGCATAAGGATCGAGCATCGGGCCCTGGACCACAGCATGTAAAGCTCGTGAAAGAATACTAACACATATAATGAAAAGATAAGGATTTAGGGGATAACCTTGCCGCAGTCCAACCATGGAGTGGAAGAACGTCGATGGGGTCCCATTGATGATAATAGCAAAGGAGGGGCTTTGGATGCACTCCAATATTCAACCAATCCAGAGAGGATGGAAGCCTAAGGCCATGAAGGTTTGTTTCCTCTAAAAAATCCCAACTCATCCGATCGTAGGTTCGTTCCTTATCAAGTTTGACCACAATTAGATTGTGCTGAATGGAGGCACATCGGAAAATCGTGCATAAACTCCTGAACAATGAGAATATTGTCGGATATATTGCAGCCACCAACAAAAGCTGCCTGTTCCAGGCAAATCAATTGGGAAAGATAAGGCTTCATCCTGATCACCATCAACTTTGCACAAACTTTGTATATGGTTGTGCAAAGACTAATAGATTTAAAATGGCCTGGCTCTATAGCATCCTATTTCTTCAGTATCAAAGTGATGAAGATATGCTTCCAAATGTTTGGCATGTGGCCGATGACAAAAAACTCCTACAAAGTAGTTGCCACCTCCGAGCAAATGATCAGCCAATATCTCTTGTAGAATAGGGGGAAACCATCGAATCCTGAGGCTTTATCCTCGGCCATAGACCACACTGCTCTCTGCACCTCCTCCTCTGTCACCTCGCAAAGAAGGTCTCTATTTTTCTACATAGTAATCAAGCTATCATGAGGAGGAGGAAAGTGGCACACCCAATCTGCTCCCAACTTCGTCATCTAACAAGATTTGAAGAACCGCTTCACCTCCTATCTAATCTCATCCTCGCCCATCAGCCACTATCCCCTGGTATCCTTGATCACCCAGATTCGATTCCTATACCTCTTGATGATGGTGGACTGGTGGAAGAACCTCATATTCTGATCTCCTCCCTAATCCACTACACTTTGGATTTCTATCTCCAAAGATTTTTTGTTGCCTGAAAAAGGAGTGGTTGGAAGAGAGCAAACCCCAAAGGTCCACCAGCTCCCCCTCAACAGACCACCATTCCGATCCTCATGCTCCTGAAGCTCAACAATAGAAGCCTCAACCACCTCAAATCTCTTGAAAATATCTCCAATCTCGGTCCTGTTCCACCTCATCTAACATCACCTTGTTAGCTCAAGTCTCCAGATCACCCGATATCTAGTATCAGCATGAACCGATAGCCTTCACACCTCTCACATTATGTCTGAAGACCGAGGATAGGAGAGTCAAAACTTCTCAAATCTGAACTGGCTCTGATTGGAGGGAGACATGTCTGTGATCAGCAAAGTGGGCAATAGTCCGAGATAATCCTCAGTAGGTGATGAATATGATAGCCTGCATATCGTTGGATCCAACTAGTCATGGCCAAGACTCTCTCAATTCTCTCCCAGACTTTGGCCCCCCTAGTTGGTTGTTACACTTGGTGAATTTGGGTCCAACAAATCCAAGATCCACAAGGCCACAAAATTGTATGAAAACCTTGAATTCCTTTCAATTGCTTTCAGCACATTATAAACATCTAGAAATCGAAAATTATTTTAAAATTTGTAGACTTGGTCAGTCAAGTCAGTCAACCTTAACCCAAGAAAAAATCCACACATTTTCCCCTTCTCTTTCCATTCCTTTCAATTCCCCAATTTGGAATTGCTAGTGGTGGTAGAATCGTTGAAAGTAAGCTTTTACCTATAAAGATTTTAACAAAAAAATTTACTTGTTATTTGATAACTATATTTTTAAAATATCATAAAATTTTAAAATCTATTTGGCAACAAAATTAAAAAAATACTGTAAGTATGAAAAAATAAAATAAATTATATATAATATAATAATCATAGTATTAGTTATAATATAATATAATATTAATCGTAGCATAATATAATATAATATAATAATATACTATTGTACTGTTATAACAATCTAATATAATGTAATGTATGTATTATCAATTAATAGTTATAATATAATATTTTCATATAAAGTATTACAATTATTATATATTAATATATTACTATAAGGTATAATATTGTTAAATACAAGAATGTGACATTATTATTTTAGTAGATTATATAATATATTTATTATTTTACTCACTCAAAATAATTTTTCAATGAAATTCGAAAGTGCTTTTGGAGTAAGGTCTGGGGGATATCTTTTGTGTTAAAAAGCAGTCATCTTCCTTCACACAAATCCATCGTTGGATCATCCAGTGGTCACTTTGATATTTATGCAAATAGATGAATGATGGTGTGTGCGATGAATGACCCAACAATGGATTTATATTAAGAAAGATGAATTCTTCTTTCATGTCAAAGATACAACCCCCATCTTTTAGGAAAGCATTTTAAATTGGAGTTTCCATTTCGAGTACAAAGGTTTTCTGATTTTTTATTTTTTTAAAAAAAACTTTGCAATCGATGTGGTGGCAGCTTTCTTCGCAAGATAGCTAGCTTCAGATACGACGGAGATGAGCCCAGGATAGGTAGGTTAAGCTCTTCTGTCGCAACAAAACCAGGAGAAATGGAGAGGTATGCTCGTGTCTTCTTCCTTCCTTTATTCCTCTTCTTGTGTTGTTTCTCTTTCTTCTTTGTTTATGGTTCGGCTGCCAATTCGTCTCAACTAGTCCCAAATAGAGGGAGATCATGACTAATCTCTCTAGGAGCCTCCAACGTCTCGAATTAATAAGTTGTGGAACACCGTTACGGATCCTTACCGTTGGGTTGGGGAGACCTGCTCCCCTCCGCCCTCCTCCGTTGTTATCGCTCTCTCTGAAAAAAATAGGCCGTGGGATAATCGAGCACACCTCAATCCACACAGCACACAAATACAGTGGAAACAATATCGTTTTGTAGAGAAAGATAACTAGAATAAACGTAGAAAGTAAAATAGGGGAGATAATCAAGCAATAAAAATAAGAGAAAAGAAAGCACACTAGATTTATGTGGTTCGGCCTGATTGTTGGCCTACATTTACGGACAAGACCTCCTCAATGTTCTTCTATTAATAATCCACGACACAATGAAGTACAAAATTAGAGGAAAAAAAGAAAGAAGAAAAATAAAAATAAAAAGTTCTTTTATAAAGAAAAATACTCTTATTTTTCTCTCAAAAAAAGAATCTCACATCTCTTATTTTTTTCCTCTTAAACCCTCCCTTTTATTTATTGTTTTATTGCTCTCAGTTGCTGAACCTTTTTCCAAGTCCTCCCCTTAAATAGAGCTTGTCACCCGCAAACCGTGTCAAAATCGGACTCCTATCCGCTGTAGAATCGAAGAAAGAAGCTCAGCTATTGGATCTACATCGCACGGCCCGAAAACATCCAAAAAATATCTAAATCAACCGGGAAAAGCTCTCAACCATCCGATCAATGTCGGGAGTGAGATCCACCATTCGATCGTACCTCCGATTCATCAGAACTCGTGTAGATCGTGAGAAATATCAAAAAAATAGACGTCGGTCCATTATGGACAGTGAGAAACATCCTCGAAATAGATGCTCGATCCATGTGCCTCATCGTGGACCGTGACATGCGGTAGGCGTCCGCTGCGCGCTGGGCCGCGCTCCCAGTGGGTCTGGGCTGGTGTTCTGGGTCTGGCCCTGGTCGAACTCCTCCTTGGTCGCCCACTTCTTTGACCTCCTCTGCCGCCTACACTACCTCAAGTCCCTCGACCTCTCCCAGAACTCCCTCACCACCATCGCCATCTCCTACTTATCCAACTGCAGCGGGCTTTCCGGATTAGAGTCCCTCAACCTTAGCTTCAATGGTTTGACCGGTCTTCTGCCTAGTTTCTCGGATTTTGGGACTTTGCAGTCCTTGAATTTACTGTGGATCCCGGGCTGGAAAAGCCCACCATATTGAAAAGTTTGGATCTTTCTGGCAATTTCTTCCACAGCACCATACCAGCTCTAGTTGGTGGTGCAAGAATTCCGAGCTTGGAGGTCCTCGTGCTCTCCATCAATAGTTTTCATGGCGAAATCCCCCACGTATTTTTGATTATAAGAACCTCACTTTGCTGGATCTCAGTCAAAATATGCTAACTGGGTCTATTCCGGATGGGATCGAGAGGCTTTCCAAGTTGGAAGTTCTCCTCCTTTCTTCCAATAACCTCACTGGAGATAATCCCGACTAGTTTGGCAACGATCAAGACCCTGTCTCGATTCACTGCCTACGAGAATCATTTCAATGGCTCGATTCCTCGTGGAATTACTACTCATGTGAGTGTTTTGGACCTCAGCTATAATAGTCTCACCGGGGAGATCCCATCAGGCCTCCTGTCGCCGCCGAATTTAGAGTTTGTGGATCTCTCCAGCAACCTCCTTGAAGGACCCATACCTGGGAATTTGTCACAAAGGCTCTATCGTCTGCGACTAGGCGGTAACAAACTCAATGGAAGCATTCCATCAACAATTGGGAAGCTTTCCAATTTGACATATCTAGAGTTGAATGACAATGTATTGGGTGGAGAGATTTCATCTGGGCTGGGGACTGTAAGAATCTGATGCTGTTGGATCTATCTTCCAATCAGTTGCAAGGGAATTTGACAAAGGAATTGGGTTACCTGGAACAATTAGTGGTCTTCAAGCTTCAAAACAACAATCTTACTGGAGAAATACCTGATGAACTCTTGAAGTTTCGGAATTTGAGCACTCTTGATCTCAGCCAGAACTTGCTCACTGGTGAGGTACCTCCAGCAATTTCCAACTTAAAGAAGCTCTCAGCTCTGAATTTACAAAGCAACAGCTTCTATGGTTCAATACCTGACAGCATCAGTAGCTTCAAGAATATGATAGAACTGCAGTTCGGAAACAGCAACCTAAGTGGAACTGTTCCGAGAATGCCAAAGAGCTTGAGGACAGCTCTAAATCTCGGTAGCGACCTCTGTTAGGATTTGATGTCTCAAGATTCGATCCATGTTGAGTCCACAGCAAAATCCGTGACGAAAAACGAAGTCCAACGAGATCAAGATCACCTCAAACGAAGTCGGTATGGAACCCGAAGCGGCGGAGGACTGTTGGCGGCGGGCTGACGGAGCGGCGGTGGCACGGCCACACGCGGCAGGCCGCGGCCCAGCGCGCAATGCACGGCCCAGGACCAAGTGCGCCAGAGCGCGCGGGCCGGCCCAGGCCCAGGTGCCAGCGCGCGCAGGCCAGCCCAGGCCCAGGCGCACCGCTGGGAGCTCGCAGCCCGGTCCACGTTGGACCGGATGGTGCACAGGGAGGTTCGTGGACCACGTGGGCATTTTCCACATGTTTCTTACGGTCCACGATACTGTTTTGTGGACCGACGTACGATCGGAGGGCGTGGGTAGTTTTCGGTTATGATCCAACGGTCCAAGGCTTGATTTGGGTGTCATTAGGAGTCCTTAACCTAATCTAATTGGGTTTTTAAGCCTTTTTAAGACTTGATCACGGAACTGTTTTGGTGGCTTGAGTTTTTGGTGGTTGTGGGTGCGATTTCATCAGGTCGAAGACCAAAGAAGAACCCACAGAGAGAGAGCAGCGCGGCACAGAGAAGACAAAGAGCAGGGAGGCTCCTGAATAGCAGACAGCGGTCGCTTCAGGGTTCAGGGGGTCTTCCTAGAGAGAGAGCTTTTGTGAGGGAGAACTTCTTGAGAGAGAGAAATTGGGTGTACAAGGGTTGAGGGTGAGATCTCCTCTTGTAATATTTTTTTTCTCATAGTGAAGTTTGCATGCCCCGTGGAGGTGATCCTTTTTTGGCTGATCCACGTATTTGATTGTTTTCTGTTTTATTTCTTCTTTCTTTCTGCTACATCGCGCGATATCGAAAAGATTCTGAGAGGTGGTGTCCTGACTAGACATCCACTATACAAGTGGTATCAGAGCGAGGCAGTACAAGGATGCAGATTGTAATGGTGGTGAGCAAGACTGAAGATGGAGAAGATAGGATCAATCAAGATGGAGATCAACAAATTTGATGGACAGAGTAATTTCTCCTTGTGGCAAGCAAGAGTGAAGGACGTGCTCATCCAGCAATGATTGATTGATACTCTCTTATGCAAGGAGAAGCCGACCACCATAGAAGTGCAGGATTGAAAATGGCTACAGATGCAGACGGTGAGTACCATCCATATGTACCTAACGGATGAGGTGGTAATCCATGTGCTTAGCGAGACTTCCCTGACGGTGCTGTGGTCGAAGCTCAAAGAGTTGTATATGATGAAATCTCTCACCAACATTCTTTTCATCTGGAGGCAGTTTTACCAGCTACAGATGACTGAGGGATAGAGCGTGCAGGAGTATCTCAGCCACTTACAGAAAATTCTCACCGACCTCCTCAATGTTAGTGAGAATATTGAGGAGAAGATCAGGGCGCTGGTTTTGCTACCATCGCTTTCCCTTTCATATGAGTCCTTGGTGACTGCTCTTCTAGTCGAGAAGAGCACCATCAAGATGGACGAGGTCACTGTGGCGATACTCCAGAACGAGGTTCTCAGAAGAGAGAACCCAGTTTCGAGCTCAGATGACGGTAGCTCAGCTTTGATGATTTCTGAAAGGGCAGGAGGCGGTAGATGGAGCGATAGGAGATTGCGACGATGACGGTCCAAGTTCAGAAGGGACTTGAGCAAGATCAGGTGTTACCGGTGTGATGAGTTGGGGCATCTAACCAGAGATTGCTCTCAACTCAAGGATAGGATGATGGCTACTGTGGCAACGGCCAGTAGCGATTCATAAGGAGATATTCTGGAGATATCTGATGAGGTATCTATTTCTCCCAGTGGTGGATTCTAGATTCTGTATGCATATATCATGTATGTTGCAGAGAGGAGCAGTTTGACTCTATGGAGAACAGTGAGGGCACTGTTTATCTGTCGGATGGATCATGCTGTGCGATCCGAGGCATCGAAACGGTCAGCTAGAGGACACATGATGGTGCAGTGAGAAGATTGGGAGAGGTTCGATACATACTTAATTTCAGACGGAATCTTATCTCACTGAGCAGACTGAATTTGAGAGGCTACAAGATGGTAGCTGGTGGAGGAATCCTGAAGGTGCTACGCGGTGATAGGATTGTTCTAGAGGAGAAGAAGGGGAGGAAATGATATTATTATCTAATGCAGAGCCCAATGCGAGGTGGAGCTTCAGAAGCCAGTGAAGTCCGGAGCCAGATGGAGCTCCAAGTAGAGGTGGATCGGGCACGAGATAGGAGACTCGGGAGGACGAGAAGCGACATCGTAAGATAAGATTCCTATTGCTGCATATGACAGAGATGTAATCGAGCGATCTGGCTCGACTCCCATGTTTGTCCATCCATAATCAGCAGACAATTACCTCAGGCATGGGGGCGAGGAGATCCAGAAGCTCTCAGAGTTAGGAGGAGACCAAATATAGAGTCGAAATAGAGATTATTAAGATTTGATATCTTGAGATTTGGTCCATATTGAGCCCACAGTGAGGTCCGTGATGAAAAATGAAGTCCAACAAGATCAAAATCATCTCAAACAGAGCTCGGACGGAGGAGATATACGCAAGAGAAGTCGTCATGAAACTCGGAGTGGTGGAGGACAGCCAGCGGCCTACGGTGGGCCAGCGGCGGCACGGCCACACACGGTTAGGTGCAGCCCAGGCACGGCTGCGCGAGGCCTGAGCACACAGGGTGCAGCCCAGCATGCCTGGGCCCAGGCCCAGGCCCAGGCGCCAGCACGTGCGGGCCAGCCCAGGCCCAGACGCACAAGCGCGCAGGCCGGCCCAAGCCCAGGTGCACGAGCGCGTGGGCCGGTCCAAGCCTAGGCGCACTGCTGGGAGCCCGCAGCCTGGTCCACGGTGGATCAGGCGGTGCACAGGGAGGTCTGTGGACCACGTGGGTGTTTTTTACGTATTTCTCGTGGTCCACCGTACTGTTCTATGGACCGATGTGTGATCGGAGAGCACGGGTAGTTTCCAGTCATGATCCAACGGTCCGGGGTTTGATTTGGGTGTCATTAGGAGTCTTTAACCTAATCTAATTGGGTTTTTAAGCCTTTTTAAAGCTTGATCATGGAACTGTTTTGGTGGCACGGTTTTTTGGTGGCTGTGGGTGTGGTTTTATCAGGCCAAAGACCAAAGAAGAACGTATAGAGAGAGAGAAGCGCGGCGCTGAGAAGAGAAAGAGCAGGGAGGCTCTTGGACAGCGGTCGCTTCAGGGGTGCAGAGGGATGTTTTTAGAGAGAGAGCTTTTATGAGGAAGAACTTCTTGAGAGAGAGAAATTGGGTGTACGAAGATTGAGGGTGAGATCTCCTCTTGTAATATTTCTTTTTCTCATAGTAAAAATTTGCATATCCCGTAGAGGCGAGATTTTTTTTGGCTGATCCATATATTTGATTATTTTCTGTTTTATTTCTTCTTTCTTCCTGCTACATCGCGCGATATCAAAAAAATTCTGAAAAGTGATGCCCTGGCCAGACATCCACCCTACAACCTCTTCAACGGATGCATACCTTCCTATCTCGGAGATTTATCTCTTTTGGAGATTTTCGACCTCTCAAACAATAAGTTTAGTGTTGAAGTTCCAACTTCTCTGACTACAATTCAAAGCCTGATAGAATTGGATCTCTCTGACAATCTGCTTTCTGGAGTGCTTCCAAATTTTCCTTCGTTTGTCAGAGTCATAACCACTGGAAATAAGGATCTCATCATCTCAAATTCAAGCACTGAAACTATCCCAATGAAAGGAAAACAAAATATTTTACGCATTATTATGGTTATGATTGTGGCTTTTGTTGGAGGCTTCATTGTTTCAGTCTCAGCGGCTGCAGTTATTCAACAGTGCTTGAATCAGGGGAAAAGCAACCGCCAAAATGCAAGGAGACATGCTTTCCACTCCAACAGACTTCTCCCTGAAAACTCCATTGAGAGATTGAGAAGGTTCCAGCACTGGCGATACGCCAGAAACCTAAGCTAACAAATGAAAAATATGATGAATATGTTCACATGTAAAGGTAGAAACAATCCAATAAAAGCAATTTTGCTCTTTTTCACGGGATATGTACACCGCTTCTTGTACCACATTTCCAAATCATTAACTCTTGGTGGATATTTTCAATTAAAGAGAATAAGTAATTGTACCTTGGCATAAATGAGCCATCACGTTGTACCTCTTTGTAGAAAATACTCGTTCTAGTGCAATGCCCGTCAATGAGAAATCGAGGAAGAAGACCTAACCTAAGAGTATGGTTGGAATCCGATATTCAGAAAACCTTTTTAATCTACCAAGTACGCTGTTGATTTTAAGGATTAAAAATAACAAAATGTTTCAAAATGTTAAAACTGTATATATATTCACACATACACACATACCTGTATGCATGCGTACATACATAAATACATACATATATATATACACGTGCGCGCATACATACAAATATACATATATGTACATATATATACATACTTCCAAAGCCTCTATTCTCAAACAAACAATCTTCCAAAACTTCCAATCTCTAGATTAGATAAATCATCAATTAGATAACAAATAATATACGTCCATCATGCAGGACCAAGCCTGGCCTGTCTGCCACTTATCAGTTAAAACACAACAATGGGAACAGAGGAAGCAATGCTCTTCAATGGTACTCAAAACTCCAAGCATCAAAAGGGGCGGTATACTTGTCCCAGAGTATCGGTGGGAGAGATTCCCGCGGTGCACAACGCGTGCACAATGAATTTCTCATCGGTGGAAGCCAACTTCCAAGACTCCAAAAATTCCAGGCTCAAAAAGTCCATTAAAAGTTGGGCCAAGCGAAAGACACTTTCAGGAGAAAGACATCTATTTTTTTTTTGTATAAAAACCAGTATTATTGCAGCCAACTCCTATTGCACCCATCGTCGGAAAAAAATACCTGTAAAAAAAATCTGCACTGATCGAAATTATATCCGGCAGAGACCCTCTGATACTTAAGTCAATGGAGAGTAGTGAACAGTAGATAAACTTTTCAGAGAGACAGAGTATCAGTCCAAGAGTCTCTTACCTAATGGTGTTTATTTACCTTCTTTTATAGACGAGTTGTTGATAACCGTTTGTAACGGTTAGACACATGGGTCCCACTTATTTCGGCATTATATAATCATGGGGTGAGTGGTTATACCCACCACTAATCATGTTGTAGTCATTATGTATTTTCTGCATTGGCGGTTTCTGATATACTGACTCTATGTCGGCAGTCTGAATGTGTCAACTGTATGTCGATAATTGTAGAAGCCTGAATGACCATCGTTTAACAACTCTGATATACCGATGGTCATCAGTTTGAAGTCAGTTAAGTCGCCATAGTCGAGGAATTTGTCGGGGAGGTTGAGATTAATTGACTATTGGTCGGCCAACCGATTGGTAGTTAGTGATTTGTGCTCATCAGGCCGAGTGAAAGTCGGATGATGTTGAAATTGAGATGGTACTTCTTCTGCGATATAGTTTTGATGGCTTGTCGTCCATAACCAGTAGATATCCGATTGGCCGACTGTGAGTCGGGGGAGTCAGTTGAATTATCTCAATAGTTGCCCCCCTCTCCCAAGTTCAAAATGGCCAGATATGTGGATTGTAACGTGTTCTGACACGTTGGATGAAGAGAGTTGTCATGTGCTATCTCGAGCCCCGGTTCGACTATAGACATTAATGATTTCTTCGAAAAATGAAGTGTTTCCAGCCGCCTTATCGTTTTGATAACCGTGAGACCATCATTGGGGTGTCGGTTCGAAAAGATAGTTTGCATTTGAAGAATCCGATCGATTTGATTCTGATTAGTCGATTCCGGCCACGTGTCCAGATATCATTGGTCTGAGCCATTCACATGGATAGAGGTGAGGTGGCGTGATCTGGAGGTAGGTGCATCGAACCGTCCGATCGATGATCGATTTTGACATAACTACGTATCGAAATCTGGAGTGGTCTTGATTTGAATAACTTCATCCTAACCATTGAAAGGTTCTATATATATAATATCACTTTCATTTGGATCTTCCATTTCTGCATTTGTCATTTCCTCCATAACAGAAGGCTCCGTCTTGGGTGCTGCGAGCTTCAGGATTTTTCAAAGTCTTCTTTATATTTTTCACATCATTTTCTAGCTCCGGGTTGAGTTTTCATTCCTCTTTCTTCTAGGGTTTCCTTCTTCTTCTACCATTTTTAATGGCAAGTAGGGGTAGGAAAGGGAGGGTTTCAACTTCTCGAGATAGTCGACCGAAAAATTTGGTTGATGATTTTCTTTCGGATCCGGAGATAGAAGTTTCTTTCTTATCCGAATCCAATATTGATCAACTCCAGGAACAATATCATATTCTGAAGCAATTTCAGCTCTTCGCTCTTGGTCCGGATGGTCGGATGAACTCTTCTCCTTCAGGTTAGGTAGTATTTTATATGGAGGACCTTCAGGCCGGTCTTTACTTTCTAATTCCTGAATTTGTATAGAATCTCCTTGACTACTATTATCTTTGTCCTGCTCAATTAGCCCCAAACTCCATTCGGTTAATTATCAATTTTGCTTTGTTGTGTCAGCTGATCCTGACCAACCCTCATCCTTCTCTTTTCTGAGCTTTCTTTGTCCTTCGTCCCCATTCGAAAGCCAAAGACTAGTGGTTCTTTAACCCGAGGAAGGGTTTATCTTTTATTTTCGATCTTCCATCATCTATTCATGGGTGGAAGAATCAATTTTTCTTTGTCTCTTTTTTGTCATCTTGGGGCTTTTCTTCATCCTGGAGCAATCCAAGAATCGGCCCTAATGAATATAATCGGATCGATATTATTGATCGAAAAGATTTTCTCTGACTAAAGGACATGAAAGTCCTAGCACAGCGAGAGCTAATGATGGAGCAAGCTCCCTATGATGTCGGACTTAGTTTGGTGACCTTTTTAGGTATAACATAGTCGGTCATTTTGCTTTTCATTTATTTTTGAACTCTATAATTGAACTTTTGCTTTTTGATTGCAACTATGCCTCTGAAAGCACAAATCTCAGCCGTCGACGTTCGCCAATATGCTATCAAGAAGAGAGCAGCAACCAACATTGGACTATCCCGAATGACAAAAAAGAGTCAGATTGATTCAGAGTCGGTACCGGTGAGAGAGCCTGACATTCCGTCAGTGATGGTTCCTGACATTGAGCCAGTGATTGCATTGTCGGCTCCAACAACTCTTCTTCCTGTTGAAGTGCCGTTGATTGGGATGGAGCCAATGAGAGATGGGGATGTCACGGTCAACATGCCAATTGCAGTGGTTGAGACGATGTCGATCTTGGTTCCGACAGTGGGGGTTCAAGCCTAGTATATAGTCGCGGTCAAACCAGAACCATCTGTTGCCATGCAGACCATTCCTCCAATGCCTTTAGCTAGATCGATGTGGTCTCGAGCACCTTCAAGCTCCGATTTCATGGTGGCTTCGAGCGAACGACCGCTAACTGGAGAGAGGAGAAAGACATCGGCCACTTCTACCAATGATGGATCGTCGATGGGTCTCCCCACTCTCTTCGACATCCGAATTTCTGTCAGTGTGTTGGCCTTGGCCACTCTGATGCTAGCCAAGTGGCTCATCGAGACTGCTCTTCTCTTGACTGATAGGGAGAATAGGAAAGATCGGATCGTGTTTGAGATATTTTTCTCCTTTTATCCGATGATACTCGGCATAAGTTGATGATACTTCTTTCTTTTCTTTTTTTTTAATCTGACTTGTCTTCTTTTCTTTTCAGTTGGCACATGACATGCATGCATTTGGAAAGCGAATATCAAAAAATTATCAAGCTTCGTCGAGTATGGGCGAACGAAACTATAGCTGCAAATGCTGAGAAAGCTGCCACTGCTGAGCAACTCCAGACGGCAACCAAATAGGAGTGGGAACTTCAAAAGGAGATCTCCTGCGCAAAAACCGAACTGGAGTTGACTAGAGCCGAATTGGAGTCGGTTTAACAAAATCAAGTCCCTTGAATCTCGAATTAAAAGCAAGAAGCACACAATCAATCAACTTTGAAGGAAAAGGGACGAGTGTATTGAAGAGTTAGAGCATGAGCGCGGGAGGCATCGGGCCATAAAGAAAAAGTTGGCCTAGCCGATGTAGAGTCGGCATCTGCTAGAGAAGAAGTAGAGTTGGTAAAGAATGCTTTGAATCTGGCCATCAAGAATTTTAGAGAATCACGTGAGTATGAGGATGAAATTCTCGAGGATGGATTCATCTCCTATTACGTCGAGTACGAAGATGGCAGGGATACAGTCAAAAAATTATATTTGGACTTGGATCTGAGCAGCATTGTCCCTCCAAGTTCGAGAGAAGAGTTTGTCGAAGAGACTGCTGAGGAGACTGCACCAATTGAAATCACACCGACTGCACCAAAATCTACTCCAGCCATTCAAGCTGTACCAGAGCTAGTTGCTGCATGCCAAGGGCCACAAAATTAAAGCTGCAGTGGTTACCAACACAGCTGAAGAAGAAGCCGACTGATGATCGATGTAATATCTCTTTTTTTATATTTTTTATAATCAGATAGTCTAATTTTATAATCAGATCTTGGATCCAATTTTGTAATCTTTTTTTGTTAAATGAAAAAAAAATTCTAAGTATGAAATCCCTTCTCAATTTTGTTGTGTTGTCGACATCGTTGAATATCAATCGGATTACCAACTATCAATCGGTGTGTTGAATATCAATCGATAGTCGTAGTAGAGTTTGTCTACTAGTCGGATGTCAGTTGACTTAGCTTTTAGATAAATTTTTTTTAGATATTTAATAGACGGTGGTAAGCTGAATATCCTTTGACAGATCGGAGTCAATGTTTTATTCTGAATATGTCGTACATGTGAACAACTTTATTGATAGTATATTTTTAAATTATCGACATTCCAAGTCCAAGAAATAGTTACTCTATCGAGAGTTTCTAGTTGATACACACCCAGATGAAGTGTTTCGGTCACCTTGTAAGGTCCTTTCCAGTTTGAAGATAATTTTTCTTGATCTAGAGGCTTTGAAACTTCTGCCTTTCTTAAGATCAGATCTTCTGGATGGAAGACCTTCGACTGGACCTTTGCATTGTTGTACTGGGATACTCTCTACCGAGCTACTGCCATCTGAACTTGAGCTTATTGTCAAACTTCTAGGAGTAAATCTTGATTGGCTCTCCGACATTCAGAATTACTCGATTCATTGTATTATTTGACTCTTACTAATGGCAATCTGATCTCGAGTGGGATTACTGCCTTTCTTCTATAGGCCAAGTTAAATGGTATTCTCCTGTCGATATACAAGGAGTTATCCGATATGTCTACAAGATTGGATATAATTCTTTCATTCAGAGGTTTTTAGCTTCATTCAATCTGATCTTGAGACCATGTAGAATTATTTGATTTGTCGCTTTCACTTCACCATTAGATTGTGGATGACCGACTAAGGTGAGCTTGTGCATAATATAAAATTTTACATAAAACTCTTTAAAATTTTGATTATCAAATTATCGATCGTTGTCAGTGATAATAGTGTGTGGTAGATCAAATCTATATATGATTGATTTCTAAATAAAGTCTTCCATCTTACTTTTAATAATTTGTGCCAAGAGTTCAGCTTCTACTTACTTGATGAAATAATCAATGGCAACCACTATAAACTTTCTCTGACCAGATGTCGGAAGAAAGGAATTGAGTATATCGATTCTCCATTACATGAAGGACCAAGGTGCAATAATTGATGTCCGCTGACTGGCTAGTTGATGTTGTATGTTAGCATACTTCTGACATGATTTACATCTTCGAACAAGTTCAACTATATCTTTCTTCATGGTGGGCCAATAATATCTTTGTCGTAAGACTTTGTAGGCCAATAATTTTCCCTCCAAGTGATTTCTACAAATCTCTTCGTGAACTTCTCAGAGTACATAGTTGGCATCTGTAGGTCTCAGACACTTCAGTAAGAGAAGAAAAAATGACCTCTTATAGAGTTGTCTATTCATCAAAATATATTGTGAGGCCATCCATCTTAGTCGTTTGGCCTCTAAAGGATTTGTAGGTAGAGTTTCATCAGTCAAATATTGGATGATCGGATCCATCTAACTCGGTTCGTTATTGATTTGTAGCACTTCTTGAACTTTATCAATACTCGACTGTACATTCAAGATATTTAATGAACGTTCGATCGAGCAAGCTGAATGAAATAGTTACGAGTAGAGAAAGTGCATCAACTCGAGCATTCTCTGCTCTTGAGATGTGAGAGATCTTAAAATATTTTAGAATTGATGTAAGATCTTTTACTTTCTGAAGATACTTTATTATAATAGGGTCACGGGCTTCAAACTCGCCCTTGACCTATCCGATAATTAGTTATGAGTCGGTGAAGACCTTCAAGTTGTCAATATCAAGTTCTTTAACAATTTTTAAGCTGGCTAAAAGAGCTTCATACTCAGCTTGATTATTTGAGATTTTAAATTAAATCAAAGGACATATTCAGTCATGATCCCTTCAAAATTGATGAGAATGGGGCTGGCTCCACTACCTTATGCGTTGGATGCTCCATCAACATATACCACCCACACCGATACTAAGTTGGCCTTAGGAGTTTTAATTTACTTCGATTTGCCGTCAGGTTCATCTTCAGAATTATCATCGAACACGGTGCACTCGACAGTAAAGTCGACCAAAATTTATGCCTTTATTGACGGTCATGGGTGATATTGAATATCAAACTCACTGAGTTTTATTGCCCACTTTACCATTCAATCAGAAGTATTAGATCGGTACAATATTGCCTTCAACGGTTGATTTGTTAAGATAACTATTGGATGTGCCTGGAAGTATGGTCGAAGTCGTTGTGATGATATAATCAGAGCATAGATCATCTTTTTTACTTTTGAGTATCACACTTCGGCATTGTAAAGTACTTTATTGGTGTAATAAATCGACCATTGAATTCGATTTTTGTCTTCCTGGATAAGTACTAAACTAACCATCTCTATCGAAGTTGTCAGATAGAGATACAATATTTCTCCCATCTTTGATTTTGTGTGTAGTAGTGAAGATGTCAAATATTTTTTCAAATCTTCAAAGGATTGTCGGTACTCATCTGACCATGAAAAGTCTTTTTTTTGTCATAAGATCTTGAAAAAGGATAGACATCTTTCTGTCGATCCTGAAATGAATCGACTGAGTGCAGCGATCCTTCCATTGAGTTGTTGTATTTTTTTTTTGAAGCTCGGATGCTTCATATTGATGTTAGTCTTTATTTTCTCGAGATTAGCTTCGATTTTTCATTATGATACAGAAAATCCAAAAAAAATTTCGACAGTTACTCCAAATGCATATTTAGTCGGATTCAATTTCATCTGGTGTCATCGAAATATGTCGAAAGTTTCTTTTAAGTCCCGAACATGATTAGAAGTTTCAAAATTTTTCACCAGTATATCATCAATGTAGACTTTCATGTTGCATCCAATTTGTATCTTAAACAATCTGTTGACTAGCCGTTGATAAGTAGCTTTGGTATTTTTTAAACCTAATGGCATCACTTTGTAATAGTAGATGCCTTTATCGGTTATGAAGACAGTATACTCCTCATCTTCAAGTGCCATCTGAATTTGATTGTAGCCTGTGAAGACGTCTATAAAGCTCAAAAGTCGATGTTTCGAAGTCACATCAACTAGTTGGTCGATCTTTGATAAAGAAAAGCTGTCCTTCAAACAAGCTTCATTTAAATTAGTGTAGTCGATGCAGATTCTCTATTTTTCATTGATTTTTTTTACCATTACTACATTAACGAGCCAATCTGGATAATTAGCTGAAGTCAACTGTGAAGAGCTTGTCGACTTCTTCATCGACGGCCTTCTATCTTTCAGGGGCAAAAGGTCTTTTTTTCTGCCTCATCGATCTAATCTTAGAATCAACATTCAATCGATGAGTTATTACTTTCAGAGGAATCTCTGGCATATCGGTTGCCGATCAAGTAAAAATATCGGTATTTGTCCTTAGCAGATTCACCAATTGTCTTCGTTCCAGATCAGATAATTGCGATCCAATTTAGACCATCTTTTCAAGATCATCTTCTCTTAATGGGATAGAAATCAATTATTCAACTAGTTCACCCCTTTTTCCATTTTCTTTTTGATCCAATTTATCAACCGACAAAGAATCTTCAGATTGACTGTTCTTCGTAGAGACCATAAAGTAATGTCTAGCAAGTTGTTGATCTCTATGTATTTTTTCAACTTTATTTTGTCAGATATCGAATCAATAAATGATATGTTGATACTATCGCTCTCAAGGCATTGAGTCTTGATCGTCTAAGTATAGCATTGTAAGCCGAAGAAACTCAGACGATCGTGAATGTTAAGAGAATGATACTTTATTATGGATCTGTGTCTGCAGTTAGTGGGAGAGTAATTTTTTCTTCTACGATAACTGCATCTCCAGTGAAACTAACTAATGATGTCAAGATTCTTCTGAGTCGGTCAGTCGATAGTCGCATTCGAAAGAAAATCGAGTAAGAAAGAACATCAGTCGAATTTCATTATCAACTAAAATTTTTTTATATCATAATTTGCTATCATCATCGAAATGATGACAGGATCATCATGGAGAGTTTGTATTCTTCAAACATCATCTTTCAAAAAAGAGATGATAATTGTCGAGTCGTTGCTTCTTTACGGACTCTTCTTCAGAAGTTGCCCTCCAATCCTTCGGTCACCCGAAGATCATGTTGATAACTTCCATCATTAATTGATTGTCGATCATCTCTTCAGATTGTGGCTGAGGCTGTCAATCGATGGGAGGTTGAGTCAGACGATCTCCTCAAAATTTTTTGAGATAGCTACATCGAATTCGGACCTCTATCTCATCCCTAAACTAAATACATTGATCGGTATCATAACCGTGGTCACGATGAAACTGACAATATTTTTCTTATCACGGCTCCTTGGTGGTGCTTTCATCGGTGGAGGATGTCAAAGATACTCCTATTTTTGGATTTTTATCAGGATCTACACATGAGGAGTAGAAAGAGAAGTATAGGAGTCATACCTACTGTCATAATTATTCGATCTTAGACTCTATCGATGGATGAAGCTCCTTTATTAGTTATCGACCGACTTGATTCGATCGAAACTCCATCTTTTTTTTTTGATTTTTTTTTTTCTGTCTGACATTGGTTAGAAGTACCTTCATTCGCACAAATATACTTGTATGCGTACTTCAAAAATTCAATATAGATTTGAGGGAGAGTCTTGTTTAGAGAATAAATAAAT
>NC_026001.2:8689622-8768040 GCF_000442705.2 Elaeis guineensis
TCGCATACCTTCCTATCTCGGTGATTTATCTCTGTTGGAGATTTTCGACCTCTCAAACAATAAGTTTAGTGTTGAAGTTCCAACTTCTCTTACTATAATTCAAAGCCTGATAGAATTGGATCTCTCTGACAATCTGCTTTCTGGAGTGCTTCCAAATTTTCCTTCGTTTGTCAGAGTCATAACCACTGGAAATAAGGATCTCATCATCTCAAATTCAAGCACTGAAACTATCCCAATGAAAGGAAAACAAAATATTTTACGCATTATTATGGTTATGATTGTGGCTTTTGTTGGAGGCTTCATTGTTTCAGTCTCAGCGGCTGCAGTTATTCAATAGTGCTTGAATCAGGGGAAAAGCAACCGCCAAAATGCAAGGAGACATGCTTTCCACTCCAACAGACTTCTCCCTGAAAACTCATTGAGAGATTGAGAAGGTTCCAGCACTGGCGATACGCCAGAAACCTAAGCTAACAAATGAAAAATATGATGAATATGTTCACATGTAAAGGTAGAAACAATCCAATAAAAGCAATTTTGCTCTTTTTCACGGGATATTTAGTGTATTGAAAGCTCCAGCTACACCGCTTCTTGTACCACATTTCCAAATCATTAACTCTTGGTGGATATTTTCAATTAAAGAGAATAAATAATTGTACCTTGGCATAAATGAGCCAATCACGTTGTACCTCTTTGTAGAAAATACTCGTTCTAGTGCAATGCCCGTCAATGAGAAATCGAGGAAGAAGACCTAACCTAAGAGTATGGTTGGAATCCGATATTCAGAAAACCTTTTTAATCTACCAAGTACGCTGTTGATTTTAAGGATTAAAAATAACAAAATGTTTCAAAATGTTAAAACTGTATATATATTCACACATACACACATACCTGCATGCATGCGTACATACATAAATACATACATATATATACACACGCGTGCATACATACAAATATACATATACGTACATATATACATACTTCCAAAGCCTCTATTCTCAAACAAACAATCTTCCAAAACTTCCAAGCTCTTGATTAGCTAAATCATCAATTAGATAACAAATAATATACGTCCATCATGCAGGACCAAGCCTGGCCTGTCTGCCACTTATCAGTTAAAACACAACAATGGGAACAGAGGAAGCAATGCTCTTCAACGGTATTCAAAACTCCAAGCATCAAAAGGGGTGGTATACTTGTCCCAGAGTATCGGTGGGAGAGAAATTCCCGCGGTGCACAACGCGTGCACAATGAATTTCTCATCGGTGGAAACCAACTTCCAAGACTCAAAAAATTCCAGGCTCAAAAAGTCCATTAAAAGTTGGGCCAAGCGAAAGACACTTTCGGGAGAAAGACATCTATTTTTTTTTTTTTTTTTTTTGTATAAAAACCAGTATTGTTGCAGCCAACTCCTGTCGTGCCCATCGTCCAAGAAGAATACCTACAAAAAAAGTCTGCACTGATCGAATTATATCCGGCAGAGATCCTCTGATACTTAAGTCAATGGAGAGTAGTGAACAGTAGATAAACTTTTCAGAGAGACAGAGTATCAGTCCAAAAGTCTCTTACCTAATGGTGTTCATTTACCTTCTTTTATAGACGAGTTGTTGGTAACCGTTTGTAATAGTTAGACACATGGGTCCCGCTTATTTCAGCATTATGTGATCATGGGGTGAGTGATTATACCCACCACTAATCATGTTGTAGTCATTATGTATTTTCTGCGTTGGCGGTTTCTGATATACCGACTCTATATCGGCAGTCTGAATGTGTCGACTGTATGTCGGTAATTGTAGAAGCCCGAATGACTATCGTTTAACAACTCTGATATGCCGATGGTCATCAGTTTGAAGTCAGTTGAGTCGCCATAGTCGAGGAATTTACTGGGGAGGTTGAGATTAGTCAACTATTGGTCGGCCAACCGATTGGTAGTCAGTGATTTGTGCTTATCAAGCCGAGTGAAAGTCGGATGATGTTGAAATTGAGATGGTACTTCTTCTGCGATATAGTTTTGATGGCTCGTCATCCATAATCGGTAGATATCCGATTGGCCGACTGTGAGTCGGGGGAGTCAGTTGAATTATCCCAACAGTTGCCCCCCTCTCCCAAGTTCAAAGTGGCCTGATATGTGGATTGTAACATAGTCTGACACGTTGGATGAAGAGAGTTGTCATATGCTATCTTGAGCCCCAGTTAGACTGTAGACATTAATGATTTCTTCGAAAAATAAAGTATTTTCAGCCATCTTATCGTTTCAATAATCGTGAGACCATCATTGGGGTGTCGGTTCGAAAAGATAGTTTGCATTTGAAGAATCCGATCAATTTGATTCTGATTAGTCGATTCTGGCCACGTATCCAGATATCATTGGCTCTGAGCCATTCACATGGATAGAGGTGAGGTGGCATGATCTGGAGGTAGGTGCATCGAACCATCCGATCGATGATCGATTTTGACATAACCACGTATCGAAATCTGAAGCGATCTTGATTTGAATAACTTCATCCTGACCGTTGAAAGATTCTATATATATAATATCACTTTCATTTGGATCTTCCATTTCTGCATTTGTCATTTCCTCCATAACAGAAGGCTCCGTCTTGGGTGCTGAGAGCTTCAGGATTTTTCAAAGTCTTCTTTATATTTTTCACATCATTTTCTAGCTCCAGCTACACCGCTTCTTGTACCACATTTCCAAATCATTAACTCTTGGTGGATATTTTCAATTAAAGAGAATAAGTAATTGTACCTTGGCATAAATGAGCCATCACGTTGTACCTCTTTGTAGAAAATACTCGTTCTAGTGCAATGCCCGTCAATGAGAAATCGAGGAAGAAGACCTAACCTAAGAGTATGGTTGGAATCCGATATTCAGAAAACCTTTTTAATCTACCAAATACGCTGTTGATTTTAAGGATTAAAAATAACAAAATGTTTCAAAATGTTAAAACTGTATATATATTCACACATACACACATACCTGCATGCATGCGTACATACATAAATACATACATATATATATACATGCGCACGCATACATACAAATATACATATATGTACATATATACATACTTCCAAAGCCTCTATTCTCAAACAAACAATCTTCCAAAACTTCCAATCTCTAGATTAGCTAAATCATCAATTAGATAACAAATAATATACGTCCATCATGCAGGACCAAGCCTGGCCTGTCTGCCACTTATCAGTTAAAACACAACAATGGGAACAGAGGAAGCAATGCTCTTCAATGGTACTCAAAACTCCAAGCATCAAAAGGGGCGGTATACTTGTCCCAGAGTATCGGTGGGAGAGATTCCCGCGGTGCACAACGCGTGCACAATGAATTTCTCATCGGTGGAAGCCAACTTCCAAGACTCCAAAAATTCCAGGCTCAAAAAGTCCATTAAAAGTTGGGCCAAGCGAAAGACACTTTCAGGAGAAAGACATCTATTTTTTTTTTGTATAAAAACCAGTATTATTGCGGCCAACTTCTTTTGCACCCATCGTCGGAAAAGAATATCTGAAAAAAAAATCTGCACTGATCGAAATTATATCCGGCAGAGACCCTCTAATACTTAAGTCAATGGAGAGTAGTGAACAGTAGATAAACTTTTCAGAGAGACAGAGTATCAGTCCAAAAGTCTCTTACCTAATGGTGTTCATTTACCTCCTTTTATAGATAAGTTGTTGATAATCGTTTGTAACGGTTAGACACATGGGTCCCGCTTATTTCGGCATTATATAATCATGGGGTGAGTGGTTATACCCACCACTAATCATGTTGTAGTCATTATGTATTTTCTGCGTTGGCGGTTTCTGATATACCGACTCTACATCGGCAGTCTGAATGTGTCGACTGTATGTCGATAATTGTAGAAGCCTGAATGACCATCGTTTAACAACTCTGATATGCCGATAGTCATCAGTTTGAAGTCAGTTGAGTCGCCATAGTCGAGGAATTTGTCAGGGAGGTTGAGATTAGTCGACTATTGGTCGGCCAACCGATTGGTAGTCAGTGATTTGTGCTCATCAGGCCGAGTGAAAGTCGGATGATATTGAAATTGAGATGGTACTTCTTCTGCGATATAGTTTTGATGGCTTGTCGTCCAAAACCGGTAGATATCCGATTGGCAGACTGTGAGTCGGGGGAGTCAGTTAAATTATCTCAATAGTTGCCCCCTCTCCCAAGTTCAAAGTGGCCAGATATGTGGATTGTAACGTGGTCTGACACGTTGGACGAAGAGAGTTGTCATGTGCTATCTCGAGCCCCGATTCGACTGTAGACATTAATGATTTCTTTGAAAAATGAAATATTTCCAGCCGCTTTGTCGTTTTGATAACCGTGAGACCATCATTGGGGTGTCGGTTCGAAAAGATAGTTTGCATTTGAAGAATCCGATCAATTTGATTCTGATTAGTCGATTCCGGCCACGTGTTCAGATATCATTGGTCTGAGCCATTCACATGGATAGAGATGAGGTGGCGTGATCTGGAGGTAGGTGCATCGAACCGTCCGATCGATGATCGATTTTGACATAACTACGTATCAAAATCTGGAGCGGTCTTGATTTGAATAACTTCATCCTAACCGTTGAAAGGTTCTATATATATAATATCACTTTCATTTGGATCTTCCATTTCTGCATTTGTCATTTCCTCCATAACAGAAGGCTCCATCTTGGGTGCTGAGAGTTTCAAGATTTTTCAAAGTCTTCTTTATATTTTTCACATCATTTTCTAGCTCTGGGTTGAGTTTTCATTCCTCTTTCTTCTAGGGTTTCCTTCTTCTTCTACCATTTTTAATGGCAAGTAGGGGTAGGAAAGGGAGGGTTTCAACTTCTCGAGATAGTCGACCGAAAAATCTGGTTGATGATTTTCTTTCGGATCCGGAGACAGAAGTTTCTTTCTTATCCGAATCCAATATTGATCGACTCCAGGAACAATATCATATTCTGAAGCAATTTCAGCTCTTCGCTCTTGGTCCGGATGGTCGGATGAACTCTTCTCCTTCAGGTTAGGTAGCATTTTATATGGAGGACCTTCAGGCCGGTCTTTACTTTCTAATTCCTGAGTTTGTATAGAATCTCCTTGACTACTATTATCTTTGCCCTGCTTAATTAGCCCCAAACTCCATTCGGTTAATTATCAATTTTGCTTTGTTGTGTCATCTGATCCTGACCAACCCTCATCCTTCTCTTTTCTGAGCTTTCTTTTTTCTTTCGTCCCCATTCGAAAGCCAAGGACTAGTGGTTCTTTAACCCGAGGAAGGGTTTATCTTTTATTTTCGATCTTTCATCGTCTATTCATGGGTGGAAGAATCAATTTTTCTTTGTCTCTTTTTCATCATCTTGGGGCTTTCCTTCATCCTGGAGCAATTCAAGAATCGGCCCTAATGAATATAATCGGATCGATATTATTGATCGAAAAGATTTTCTCTGACTAAAGGACATGAAAGTCCTAGCACAGTGAGAGCTAACGATGGAGCAAGCTCCCTATGATGTCGGACTTAGTTTGATGACCTTTTTAGGTATAACTGTTACGCCCCGAACCCAACACCCAGGTCGGATACGTGATGGCCGCACACTCCTTAGAGCAAGCCCTAAAGAATATGCAAGGCCAAAATAAATCATTACAACCTTATCAACCATAATATTTAATTTCAATAATAATTCATAAAACTTGCATAATTACAATTAACATTCCTTCAATCCTCTGATCAGGTATCAACGGTACTCTATCTATGCATCCGCTCACTCACAAATCCATACCATAGCCAACCATGGACATCTTGTAACTCTGAGAAGAAAAAAAAAATGAAGGGGTGTGAGCTTTACAGCCCAGTAAGAATTTCCATATCACACCAATATAATAATATAATATGAAAATAATGATAGGCAATATCACATAAAAGTCGATGTTCACTGTCCAGAATACTGCAAACATTTATAGATTATCTGTTTTATCAAAAGAGATGCATCATCATATGTTAAATAAGTGAAACAATTTTATTCAACGATTGTTTCATATCTTATCATTCTATTTTCTTCTATTATCACATCATCTTTAATCCTTTCTTTTTGGCTTTAGCTTAAGCTTTGGCTTTAGCTTTGGACTACCAAGATCATGCGACGATCTTTTATTCGGATCGATTTCTGTGATCTTCCTCGGATCGAAATATTCATGATCTTTCTCAGATCAAAGTGGCCATGATCTTTCTCGGATCAAATCATTCATGATCTTTCTCGGATCAGATTCTTCATGATTTTTCTCGGATCATATTCTTCCACACATAAGCCTGTGGGGGTTGTCCCAGGCATAAGCTCCTGGCAAGTTATTCCACATGACAAGGCCAGTCCAAATCATATTTCTCTTTCTTTTTATTTTCATGAAATTAAAATATTTGACTTCATTAATCAATTCAAATTTTGTAATGTAATAAGTATGTCATACCCATATAATCATGCCATCAATTGCTGATACATATGTATTGATATAACATACTCATGCTCAAAATCACATAAATAACAATGTCTCAGATATAACAAATTCATCAATCTCAAATCTAACGATGCAAAATCAAAGAGATAAAATCAACGGTAAAATAACATATATAATGATGATCATGTACAGGGATTCTTACCTTTACCGGTGACTGATCCAAATACAGAAATCAATGTTCTTCTTTGATTTATAAATTTCTCTAACAAGATATTCCACTCGATATCTTATGCAGACAATCGTATCTCTTCATGACCCTGATCAAATATAAAAATCATATATAGAGAAAATTATTGATAATCGATCCACAGATCGAGGACCTCTCTTCGGATTAACCAAAATTAGGACTTGTCTATGTATCAGAATCCTCCACTGATCCATAAGACTTCTAGAGAGAAAAAATCCATGAAGAGAGAAAATTCTAGAGAGAGAAAGTAGAGAGAGAAAGTGGAGAGAGAGAAATCTTCGTATCCTTTAGATGAGGCAATCATGGTCGAGACCATCAGAGGTCCTATCAGGGTGACTTAATATGAATCAAGTGTTACAATTTCAAATAGGATCGGCTGGGATCAGATCTACCGCATGAATTTCGGAGCAATCTCAAATCATCATATTTTTATTTCAAAATTTATCCTAGGGTCTGTGATGAAATCAGAGAGAGAGTAGAAAAATTCTAGAGAGATAAAATCCACAAAAAGAGAGAAAGATCTAGAGAGAGAAAATAGAGAGAGAATATAGAGAGAGAATTGGAGAGAGAAGATAGAGAGAGGAGAGAGAGAAAATTTTTCTCTCTTCTTCTTCTTTTTATTTTTTTTTATTTTTATTTTTCTCTTTCTCTTTTTCTTTTTTTTTCTTTTCTTTTTCTTTTTCCTTTTTCTTTTCTTTTTCTTTTTCCTTTTTCTTTTCTTTTCTTTTCTTCTTCTTCCTTCTTTTCTTTTCTTCCTGTGGCTTATTTTTGATCGAAACAGGGGATCTTTGATCCCCTCCCTGGTTGGCCAGCCGGTGGTGCAACCGGCGTGGAGATGGTCAGCGGCCGAAGGAGAGGTGATCCGACAGCAAGAGGCGGCCAAACCGGTGGTCGGCGGTGACCACCGGCGATGGAAAATGGCAAAAAGAAGGATTTCTTCCGTAACAAAATCCGGCGACTCCGATCGCCGGCGAGCATGCACATCGGCACGGGAAGGAAGGGGAGGAGGCTTACCTCCGTCGCCGGCGAAGCTTTTCCGGTGAGAAATTGGACGTCACAGTGATGGGTCTCCGTGAGAAATTTTCGGCGATTGCCACCATTTTGCCCCGGGATTTTCGATGGAAAGGAGAGAGGAGGGATCTCCTCCTTAAATAGGGCCGAAGGGAGCTTGTCTCTGACTCCGATTGGGAGCCGTTGAACGGAGGAAGAAGACTCCCTTCAGGAGTCTTCTCCCCTATTTCTTTCCTTTTTTTTTTTTTTTTGGTTTGGGCTGTGGCTGATTTTGGGCCGGAGTGTTACAATAACATAGTCGATCATTTTGCTTTTCATTTATTTTTGAACTCTATAATTGAACTTTTGCTTTTTGATTGCAGCTATGCCTCTGACAGCACAAATCTCAGCCGTCGACGTTCGCCAAAATGCTGTCAAGAAGAGAGCAGCGACCAACGTTGGACTATCCCGAATGACAAAAAAGAGTCAGATTGATTCAGAGTCGGTACCGGTGAGAGAGCCTGACATTCCGTCAGTGATGGTTCCTGACATTGAGCCAGTGATTGCATTGTCGGCTCCAACAACTCTTCTTCCTGTTGAAGTGCCGTTGATTGGGATGGAGCCGATGAGAGATGGGGATGTCACGGTCAACATGCCAGTTGCAGTGGCTGAGACGATGTCGATCTTGGTTCCGACAGTGGGGGTTCAAGCCTAGTATATAGTCGCGGTCAAACCAGAACCATCTGTTGCCATGCAAACCATTCCTCCAATGCCTTTAGCTAGAACGATGTGGTCTCGAGCACCGTCAAGCTCCGATTTCATGGTGGCTTCGAGCGAACGACCGCTAACTGGAGAGAGGAGAAAGACATCGGCCACTTCTACCAATAATGGATCGTCGATGGGTCTCCCCACTCTCTTCGACATTCGAATTTCTGTCAGTGTGTTGGTCTTGGCCACTCTGATGCTAGCCAAGCGGCTCATCGAGACTGCTCTTCTCTTGACTGATAGGGAGAATAGGAAAGATCGGATCGTGTTCGAGATATTTTTCTCCTTTTATCCGACGATACTCGGCATAAGTTGATGATACTTCTTTCTTTCTTTTTTTTTAATTTGACTTATCTTTCTTTCTTTTCAGTTGGCACATGACATGCATGCGTTTGGAAAGCGAATATCGAAAAATTATCAAGCTTCATCGAGTATGGGCGAACGAAACTGTAGCTGCAAATGCTGAGAAAGCTGCCACTGCTGAGCAACTCTAGATGGCAACCAAACAGGAGTGGAAACTTCAAAAGGAGATCTCCTACGCAAAAGCCGAACTGGAGTTGACTAGAGCCGAATTGGAGTCGGTTTAACAAAATCAAGTCTCTTGATTCTCGAATTAAAAGCAAGAAGCACACAATCAATCAACTTTGGAGGAAAAGGGACGGGTGTATTGAAGAGTTAGAGCATGAGCGCGGGAGGCATCAGGCCACAAAGAAAAAGTTGGCACTAGCCGATGTAGAGTCGGCATCTGCTAGAGAAGAAGCAGAGTTGGTAAAGAATGCTTTGAATCTGGCCATCGAGAATTTTAGAGAATCACGTGAGTATGAGGATGAAATTCTCGAGGATGGATTCATCTCCTATTACATCGAGTACGAAGACGGCAAGGATACAGTCAGAAAATTATATTTGGACTTGGATCTGAGCAGCATTGTCCCTCCAAGTTTGGGAGAAGAGTTTGTCGAAGAGACTGCTGAGGAGACTGCACCAATTGAAATCACACCGACTGCACCAAAATCTACTCAAGCCATTCAAGCTGTACCAGAGCCAGCTGCTGCATGCCAAGGGCCACAAAATTAAAGCTGCAGTGGTTACCAACACAGTTGAAGAAGAAGCCGACTGATGATTGATGTAATATCTTTTTTTTTATATTTTTTGTAATCAGATAGTCTAATTTTATAATCAGATCTTGGATCCAATTTTATAATCTTTTTTCATTAAATGAAAAAAAAAATTCTAAGTATGAAATCCCTTCTCAATTTTGTTGTGTTGTCGACGTCGTTGAATATCAATCGGATTACCAACTATCAATCGGTGTGTTGAATATCAATCAATAGTCGTAGTAGAGTTTGTCTACTAGTCGGATGTTAGCTGACTTAGCTTTTAGATAAATTTTTTTTTAGATATTTAATAGACGGTGGTAAGCTGAATATCCTTCGACGACCAGAGTCAAGTCGATATATTTCTTACTCGATCGAAATCGAGTCGACATAAAATTTCACTTAGCTAAAGTCAAGTCGGTATAAGTAGTCATTTGATCTAAGTCAATTTTTACAGTGAAAAATCAAGATGTAGTCGGTACAAATTGGCCGACTATCTATCGGTCTGATGCCATTTTTGTAGCTAACTTGTAGATAACTGAAAATTTTAAGAAGATCCAGAATTTCAATATTTTATTCTGAATATGTCGTACATACGAACAACTTTATTGATAGTATATCTTTAAATTATCGACATTCCAAGTCCAAGAAATAGTTACTCTATCGAGAGTTTCTAGTTGATACACACCCAGATGAAGTGTTTCGGTCACCTTGTAAGGTCCTTCCCAGTTTGAAGATAATTTTTCTTGGTCTAGAGGCTTTGAAACTTCTGCCTTTCTTAAGATCAGATCTCCTGGATGGAAGACCTTCGACTTGACCTTTGCATTGTTGTACCGGGATACTCTCTACCGAGCCGCTGCCATCTGAACTTGAGCTTATTATCAAACTTCTAGGAGTAAATCTTGATTGGCTCTCCGACATTCAGAATTACTCGATTCATTGTATTATTTGACTCTTACTAATGGCAATCTGATCTCGAGTGGGATTACTGCCTTTCTTCTATAGGCCAAGTTGAATGGTATTCTCCTGTCGATATACGAAGAGTTATCCGAGATGTCTACAAGATTGGATATAATTCTTTCATTCAGAGGTCTTTAGCTTCATTCAATCTGTTCTTGAGACCATGTAGAATTATTTGATTTGTCGCTTTCACTTCACCATTAGATTGTGGATGGCCGACTGAGGTGAGCTTGTGCATAATATAAAATTTTACATAAAACTCTTTAAAATTTTGATTGTCAAATTATCGATCATTGTCAGTGATAATAGTGTGTGGTAGATCAAATCTATATATGATTGATTTCTAAATGAAGTCTTCCATCTTACTTTTAATGATTTGTGCCAAGAGTTCAGCTTCTACTCACTTGATGAAATAATCAATGGTAACCACTATAAACTTTCTCTGACCAGATGTCGGAAGAAAGGGATTGAGTATATCGATTCCCCATTACATGAAGGACCAAGGTGCAATAATTGATGTCCGCTGGCTGGCTAGTTGATGTTATATGTTGGCATACTTCTGATATGATTTACATCTTCGGACAAGTTCAACTATATCTTTCTTCATGGTGGGCCAATAATATCTTTGTCGTAAGACTTTATAGGCCAATAATTTGCCCTCCAATTGATTTCTACAAATCTCTTCATGAACTTCTCGGAGTACATAGTCGGCATCTGTAGGTCTCAGACACTTCAGTAAGAGAAGAGAGAATGACCTCTTATAGAGTTGTCCATTCATCAAAATATATTGTGAGGCCATCCATCTTAGTCGTTTGGCCTCTAAAGGATTTGCAGATAGAGTTCCATCAGTCAAATATTGGATGATCGGATCCATCTAACTCGGTTTGTTATTGATTTGTAGCACTTCTTCAACTTTATCAATACTCGACTGTACATTCAAGATATTTAATGAACGTTCGATCGAGCAAGCTGAATGAAATAGTTACGAGTCGAGAAAGTGCATCAACTCGAGCATTCTCTGCTCTTGAGATGTGAGAGATCTTAAAATATTTTGGAGTTGATGTAAGATCTTTTACTTTCTGAAGATACTTTATTATAATAGGGTCACGGGCTTCAAACTCGCCCTTGACCTGTCCGATAATTAGTTGTGAGTCGGTGAAGACCTTCAAGTTGTCAATATCAAGTTCTTTAATAATTTTCAAGCTGGCTAAAAGAGCTTCATACTCAGCTTGATTATTTGAGATTTTAAATTAAATCAAAGGACATATTCAGTCATGATCTCTTCAAAATTGATGAGAATGGGGCTGGCTCCACTACCTTATGAGTTGGATGCTCCATCAATATGTACCACCCACACCGATACTAAGTTGGCCTTAGGAGTTTTAATTTACTTCGATTTGCCGTCAAGTTCATCTTCAGAATTATCATCGAATACGGTGCACTCGACGGTAAAGTCGACCAAAATTTATGCCTTCATTGACGGTCATGGGTGATATTGAATATCAAACTCACTGAGTTTTATTGCCCACTTTACCATTCGATCAGAAGTATTACATCGGTACAATATTGCCTTCAACGATTGATTTGTTAAGATAACTATTGGATTTGCCTGGAAGTATGGTCGAAGTCATTGTGATGATATAATCAGAGCATAGATCATCTTTTTTATTTTTGAGTATCACACTTCAGCATTGTAAAGTACTTTACTGGTGTAATAAATCGACCATTGAATTCAATTTTTGTCTTCCTGGATAAGTACTAAACTAACCATCTCTGTCGAAGTTGTCAGATAGAGATACAATATTTCTCCCACTTTTGATACTACCGCTCTCAAGGCATTGAGTCTTGATCGTCTAAGTATGGCATTGTAAGCCGAAGAAACTCAGACGATCGTGAATGTTAAGAGAATGATACTTTATTATGGATCTGTGTCTGCAGTTAGTGGGAGAGTAATTTTTTCTTCTACGATAACTGCATCTCCAGTGAAACTAACTAATGACATCAAGATTCTTCTGAGTCGATCAGTCGATAGTCGCATTCGAAAGAAAATCGAGTAAAAAAGAACATCAGTCGAATTTTTATTATCAACTAAAATTTTTTTATATCATAATTTGCTATCATCGTCGAAATGATGATAGGATCATCATGGAGAGTCTGTATTCTTCAAACATCATCTTTCAAAAAAGAGATGATATTGTCGAGTCGTTGCTTCTTTGCTGACTCTTCTTCAGAAGTTGCCCTCCAATCCTTCGATCACCCGAAGATCATGTTGATAACTTCCATCATTGATTGATTATCGATCGTCTCCTCAGATTGTGGCTGAGGCTGTCAATCGGTGGGAGGTTGAGTCAGACGATATCCTCAAAATTTTTTGAGGTAGCTACATCGAATTCGGACCTCTATCTCATCCCTGAACTAAATACATTGATCGGTATCATAACCGTGGTCACGATGAAATCGATAATATTTCTTCTTATCACAGCTCCTTGGTGGTGCTTTCATCGATGGAGGATGTCGAAGATACTCCTCTTTTTGGATTTTTATCAGGATCTACACATGAGGAGTAGAAAGAGAAGTATAGGAGTCATACCTACTATCATAATTATTCGATCTTAGACTCTATCGATGGGATGAAGCTCCTTTATTAGTTATCGACCGACTTGATTCGGTCGGAACTCCATCTTTCTTTTATTTTTTTTTCTGACTTTTTTTTTCTGTCTGACATTGGTTAGAAATACCTTCGTTCGCACAAATATACTTGTATGCGTACTTCAAAAATTTAATATAGATTTGAGGGAGAGTCTTGTTTAGAGAATAAATAAATCTAGATCCTCTCAGACCTCTTTTCATGTTTGAGATGGCCATATCTTCATTGAGATCTCTGACCTCAAGTGTGGTCATGTTAAAGCGAGCCACGAAGTCTTTTAATATCTCTGTCTCACCTTGCTTGATGGAGAAGAGACTGTCTGACGTTCATGTCATCTTTCGGCTAGTACTGAAATGGATCACAAATGAATGCTCCAGCTGCTCAAAAAAATAATGCTCCCTGATTAGAGCTCAGAACATCAGGCTTGAGCAGCCTTCCAAATAGTAGCCAGAAAGCCAACGCATAGAAGGGTATCAGTTGTCCCCTGGATCATCATGAGAGCTTTATAACCCTCTAAATAATCAATTGGATCAGTGGAGCCATCATATGGCTTCATCTGTGGCATCTTGAACTGAGACAAAATCGGCTCATCCAAAATCCACTGAAAGAGAGGTTGAGTAATGTGGAAGTTGAGGTCATTGGAGGATTTTTGACTTTCCACCTGGAGTCGAATAAGTTAACAGTCGATCTTCTTGAATTTACACTCGTAGTCATCGAGCCACCATTATTGAAAAAATTTAGAGGTAGAATCCCCTGAAGAACTTGAGGATGAAGAAGTTGAGGGTGCGCATGGTCTCTTTTCTTTCTTGATACTATGTACACAGGAAGGAGAGGAAGATCATCGTGAATAATGAGCGGCATGATGAGAATATCAAAAAAATGATTGCTTGACATGATGAGAATGTCGAGATGATCGTTGTTCTAGAGATAGAAAGGATGAGTGTCGTGAAGGATGGCGGCTGTGCCTAAATGCACTGAATGTGCCATCGACTCCTCCACCAGTGACTGCTGCTACTGCTATTGTGTCTATTATTGTTGAAGGCTGTGTACCACCTCCATTAGTACCTTCATTTGCTACATCAAAACAGTAATTTGTACATCCGTAGTAACTACAAGATGTGAAGATCTGGACTCTACCATTAAAGGTGGAAGAGGAAGATCTTTCTGACGGAAAGATTGTCTTGCAGATCCTGTGAAATTATTTTGAGCTCTAATTTTTATCATGATTTCTTGTTATCTTCTCCTACCTGGCATATCAATCTATTGCAACCAATCTCCTGCTGCATCCATCGTCGAAGAAGAACACCAATAAAAGAAGTCCGTACTGATCAGAAATATATCCGACGAAGTCCCTTCGATGCTCAAGTCAAGAAAAAGTGGTGAACAGCAGATAAAATTTTTAAAGAGATAGAGCATCAGCCCAAAAGTCTCTTACCTAATGATGTTCATTTATCTTCTTTTATTGATGAGTTGTTGGTAATCGTTTGTAATGATTCGACACATGGATCTTGCTTATTTCGATACTACATGATCGTGGGGTGGGTGGTTATACCCATCACTGATCATGTTGTGGTTATTATACACTTTCTGTACTGACGATTTCTGGTATACTGACTCTATATCGACAGTCTGCATGTGTCGACTATATGTCGGTAGATATAGAAGTCCGAATGACCATCGATCGCTAACTCTGATATATCGATGGTCATCGATTTGAAGTCAGTTGAGTCATCATAGTTAAGGTGTTTATCGAGAAGATTAAGAATAGCCGACTATTGATTGACCAACCGATTGATAGTCAGTGGTTTGTGCTTATTAGGCCAATTGAAAGTCAGATGATGTTGAAATTAAGACGATACTTGTTCTGTGATATAGTTTTGATGGCTTGTCGTTCATAACTGATAGATATCCGATTGGCCGACTGTGAGTTAGAGAAGTCAGTTGAATTATCCCAATAGGTATATTCAAACAAATCTATTGTAAATACAACCAAGAGAATTAGAAAACAAAATATCCCTAAGGGGTGCCAAGATTGTCCTTCCCCCTACCCAAATAGACCATCCAGAATGGTCAACGATATAGGTAGCCACCCAATCAGCAGCAGTATTTGCCTCTTGATAGACATGCCTAACGATACACACCCGACAACCAGATAATAATACAAATATATCCTTCAAAAGAGGGTAAGCATAGTCATCGCGAGTACAACCCTGAATTCAAGTCACCACCACGATTGAGTTATTTTCAATGATAAGATGGTCAACCCCCAAGACTCACCTAGCATGCAAAATCTCAACCCAAGCAGCTCGCAAGTCCAACTTAGGAACTATGGGTGCAAAGAGATGGCTTCTCCCAGCAGCAATCAATCTGGAATCGTGATCACGGATCACAAAACTAGCCCTACCCTATCCATGCCATATGGCACCATGGAAGTTGATCTTTAGATACCTCGGAGGAGGGGGCTCCAAAGTGATAAACATCCATTGGGTTGCTGCGCAAGCAGGATGGGAATCCTATATCTCTGAGGGTCTAGAGGTCACATCCATCATCCTTGTAGTCAGAATACGGCCTCTTTCTATAATAATCCTTATTGCGGTACTCCTAGACTCAAACACCAGGTTGTTCCTAGCAAGCCAAATGTGATGGGCCATATACACTGCCCAAGAACCTCCCTCATCATGGTCCGGTCCTCCATCACATCATCGTAAGTACTTCAGAAATGCCCTGTCTGGCTCTTGAATACAAAATCAGGATGTGCTTCACCGCCTCATTCTCCAGATCACACTATGGGCAGGTCGACAGGATATTCATATCTCGACCCCTCAGAATGGTCTTCATGGAAGTCAGCCCCAAGCCACCTTCCAAAGAAAGAGGCTCATCTATGGATGTACCCCCATCCTCCAAATCTATCTGGCATCCATCTACCTTGTTGGTCCGCTCCAATATAAGCGATAAAGATCTATCATCACCGCTCTTTAAGAACAAAAATATTTCCAAACCCTTACATCTATACTATTATGAATCGGAGCTGGAAGGGCTAGAACCCGCTCCCCCAACTACCCCCCAAAGAGATGGGCAACTGCCATAGGATCTCTGAGGAGGTCACAAACCTCATGGAGTCCATCACCTCATGACTGATGAAAGTCGGCCACCGACTGAGATGAAGGTCATCGACCCACTGATCACACAGGAGCCTCACCGATTGACCATCACCAACTAGCCATCATGTCTAGGATATCACCTTCGGAGCATATGCACAAATCTCCCTCCATAAGAAAGAAGCACCTTGACTAGCACGAATCTCCCTATCCACAGTCCATATCCCATATCCGGACCTCATCATCGTACTCTAAAGGCTCTTCGGATCCAGAAGAAATTTAGCCGTGTCGTACAATGAGGGCTTTCTGTCTAGTAGTTAGAGACTGAAGCCCGATGCCTTCATCCCTCAATGGCTGATACACCACCTCCAACACCACCAACCCCGCCTCTCAACCTCGAGCCCTACAAAAAGTTTCAAAAAAACTACTCCATTCTCCCCTCCAATGTCCTGGGTAGAACAATATTTGAAAGCAGATAAATTGGGATGGAGTTGAGAACAGATCTCACCAAAGTAACCCTCCCCATCATAGAAAGGGCACAAGCTTGCTAACCCTTGAGCCACCCCCGAATCATCATCTCCAAACCACAATTAGCTTTCCTCAACCGACAGTCAAAAATCAAAACACCGAGGTATTGCAGTGTCCCACTATGCTCCCGAATCCTCAGACTCTCACTAATCCCATGATGAATTTGGGAATGCATCTTAGGGCTAAAGATGACAGCAGATTTGGAGAGGTTTATCTTCTGATTAGATGCCTCATAGTACTCCTCCAGGATCCTCTTGAACCTAGTCTGTTCTTTGCCATGACCCGATCCACTAGAATACAATTATATGCAAAGAGTATGTGCGAGATTGGCTAGGCTCGAGAGGCTGATGCATAAGGATCGAGCATCAGACCCTGGGCCGCAACATGCAAAGCTCATGAAAGAACATTAGCACATATAATGAAAAGATAAAAAGATAGGGGATAACCTTGTCGTAGCCCAACCATGGAGTGGAAGAACGTCGACGGGGTCCCATTGATGACAATAGAAAAGGAGGGGCTTTGGATGCACTCCAATATCCAACCAATCTAGAGAGGATGGAAGCCTAAGGCCTTGAGAGCTCCTAAAAAATCCCAACTCATCTAATCGTAGGTCTGTTCCATATCAAGTTTGACCACCATGAGACTGTGGTGAATGAGGGCACGTTGAAGATCATGCATAAATTCCTAGATAATGAGAATATTATCGGATATATTACAACCTCTAATGAAAGCTGCCTGTTTCAGACAAATCAATTGGGGAAGATAAGGCTTCATCCTGATTACCATCAACTTTGCACAAACTTTGTATAAGATTGTGCAAAGACTAATCAATCTAAAGTGGCTTGGCTCTATAGCATCTTATTTCTTTGGTATCAAAGTGATGAAGGTATGCTTCCATATGTCTGGCATGTGGCCGGCGATAAAGAACTCCTGCAAAGCTGCCACCACCTTCGAGCGAATGATAGGCCAATATCTCTTATAGAATAGGGGAAACCATCAGATCCTGGGGCTTTGTCCTCGGCCATAGACCATACTGCTCTCTGCACCTCCTCCTCTGTCACCTCGCGAAGAAGGTCTTGTTCTCCTATTTAGTAATCAAGCTATTAAGAGGAGGAAAGTGGCTACCCAATCCTCTCCCAGCTTCGTCGTCCAACGAGATTTGAAGAACCACTCCACCTCCTGTCTAATCTAATCCCCGTCTGTCAGCCACTGTCCCCTGGTATCCTTGATCACTCAGATTTGATTCCTATACCTCCCAATGATGGTGGACTGGTGGAAGAACCTCATATTCTGATCCCCCTCCTTAATCCACTGCACTTTGGATTTCTACCTCCAAAAAATTTTTTGCCACCTAAGAAAGGAGTGGTGGGTAGAGAGCAAACCCCAAAGGTCCACCAACTCCCCCTCAACAAGACAGCCATTCCGACGCACTCCTGGAGCTCAACAATGGAAGCTCAACCACCTCAAGTCTCTTGAAAATATCTCCTACCTCGGTCCTGTTCCACCTCATCAGACGTCACCTCGTTAGCTCAAGCCACCAGATCATCCGATATCTAGCATCACCACAAACCGGTAGCCTTCACACCTCCCATACTATGTCTGAAGACTGAGGATAGGAGAGTCAGAACTTCTCAAATCTGAATGGGCTCTGATGGGAGGGAGACATGTCTGTGATCAGCAAAAGCGGGCAATGGTCCGAGATAATCCTCAGTAGATGATGAATTTGATGGCCTGTATATCGCTAGATCCAACTAGTCATGGCCAAAACTCTGTCAATCCTCTCCTAAACTCCCCCCCCCCAATCGATTGTTACACTTGGTGAACCTGGGTCCAATAAATCCAAAATCCACAAGGCCACAAAACTATATGAAAATCTTGAATTCTTTGGAGCCCACATCATCCACAAAAGGTCTACACCTCTCTTCTCATGAGAACCAATCATACAACTGAAATCATCAGCAATACTCATAGGAAGATTCTGATCAATCACAATCATCACCTCCTATCAAAGAAATTTTTTATCTCTATACTCAGTACTAGCATACACTTCGGAGAAGAGCCCAGTGAAGCCATCCATTTCCGTAATAACAATAACAAGTTTCTCTCTCTCTCAAATCCCAGGTAACTTTCAGTCCATTCTAAACATCTAGGAATCGAAAACTATTTTAAAGTTTGGAGACTTGGCCAGTCAAGTTAGTCAAGTCTGGCCCCAAGGAAACATCCACACGTTTTTCGCTTCTCTTCCCATTCCTTTCAATTCCCCAATTTGGGATTGCTTGTGGTGGTAGAATTTTTGAAAGTAAGCTTTTACCGTAAAGATGTTAACAAAAAAATTTACTTGTTATTTGATAACTATATTTTTAAAATATCATAAAATTTTAAAATCTATTTGGCAACAAAAAAATACTATAAGTATGAGAAAATAATAATAAATTATATATAATGTAACAATCATAGTAGTATGATATGATATAATATAATATAATATAATGTAATATAATATTATATGATAGCATAATAATATAAAATAATATAATAATATACTACTATGCCATTATAACAATATAATACAATATAATGTATTTGTTATCAGTTAATAGTTATAATATAATATTTTCATATGAAGTATTATAATTATTTTATATTAATATATTACTATATAGTATAATATTATTAAAATATGAATTGAATATTATTATTTTAATATATTACATAATATATTTTATTATTTTACTCATTCAAACAATCTTTCAACATGTTTTTGAAAATGCTTTTGGAGTGAGGCCAGGGGTATATCTCCCATGTAATAAAAGCAGTCACCTTCTTTGGTACAAATCCACTATTAAACCATCTAGTGATCACTTTGATATTTATATCGACAAATGGATGATCTTATGCAGAGTATTTTAAAATCTATATGTTGGATGATCCAACAATAGATCTGTGCCAAAAAGAAGAAGAAGAAGATGATGATGATGATGATGATGATGAATCCTTCTTTCGTGTCAAAGATATGGCCCCTATATTATAAAAAAATATTTTAAATTAAAATTATTTTCAATAAAAATTTTATATTTTTTTAGATCTTTTTCATAAAATATTTATCTAAATCTCATAAATATTTTTTTTTTCGGATTCAAGGGAGCACTTTTGGCATTCTGATGAGAAAATATTTTTTACAGTGAGGATACAATGTTAAATTTATCACAATTCAATAAAAATATCTATATTTTACTGAATACTGTATATTTTATTAATTCTTATGAATGATGTCTCATATTAGGCATCGATTTTTTATTTTTAATTGGGTTGCGATAATTTTGAGGTGATTGGTTCCTACCTGGTCTTTCTCTCAGTGTTTTTGTCCATACGTACATTGTCTCCATTCAGAGTACAAAGGGGTTTTTTGTTTTTTAAATAAATAAAAACTTTGCAATCGAGGTGACGGCAGCTTTCTTCACAAGATAGCTAGCTTCAGATACGATGGAGTTGGAACCCAAAAGAGGTAGCTTAAGCTCTTCTGTCACAACAAAGCCAGGAGAAATGGAGAGGTATGCTCATATCTTCTTCCCTCTTTCATTCCTCTTCTTGTGCTGTTTGTTAGGATTTGACACCTCGAGATTCAGCCCACATTGAGCCCACAACGAGGTTCGCGACAAAAAATAAAGTCCAACGAGATCAAGATCACCCAAAACGGAGTTCGGATAGAGGAGAAACGAGCTTTTGAAGTCGGCATGAGATCCGAGGCGGTGGAGGACCGTCGGCAGTCGGTGGCGGGCGGTAGTGGCGCGGCCACAGACGACTGCATGCAGGATGCGCGACCCAGGCCCGCAGCCCAGACGGACAGGTGGCCCAGCCAGGCGGGCAGGCCCGCGTGCAGGCGCAAGCCGGCCCAAGCCCAGGCACCCTGCCTGGGCCCTGTTCTCTGATCCACCATGGACTGGGCAGTCCATGGGTGGGCCTGTGGATCACATGGGCGTTTCTCACACATTTCTCATGGTCCACGATACTATTTCATGGACCGAAGTACGATCAGAGGGCCCAGGTGACTTTGATCTTGATCCGACGGTCTGAGATATTTTTTGGGTTGATCAAGGAGTCCTAATCATGGTCTAAGTCGTGATTAAGGCCTATAAAAGGCCCTGTACATGGAACAGAGGTAGTGTGGTTCGGTTTTTTGCATCATACAGAGCCGTACGAAACTTAAAAGAAAAAGAGGCGGAAGCGTTGAGAGAGAAGGAGCATGAGGCTCCTGGACAGCGATCGCCAGGCACTTTAGGGGTTCAGGGGGTCTTCCAAGAGAGAGAGAGTTTTTTAGAGGAAAATTTCTACAGAGAGAGAATTGGGTGTACAAGAGTTGAGGGTGAGGTCTCCTCTTGTAAATTTTTTTTTTCATAGTGAAGTTTGCATGCCCCATGGAAGCGAGCCCTTTTGTGGCTGATCCACGTATTTTGATTGTTTTTATTTTGTTTCTTCTTTCTTCCTGCTGCATCACGTGGTAATGAAAAGATCTTGGAAGATGGTGTCCAGGCCAGACATCCACTCAATAAGTGGTATCAGAGCAAGATGGTACAAAGATGCAGATTGCAGCGATGGTGAGCAAGACTGAAGATGGAGAAGACAGGAATAATCAAGATAGAGATCAACAAGTTTGATGGTAAGAGCAATTTCTCCTTGTGGCAGGCAAGGGTGAAGGACGTGCTAATCCAACAGGGTTGATCGATGCTCTCTTGTGCGATGAAAAGTCGACCACCATGGAGGTGTGGGATTGGAAATGGCTACAGATGCAGACGGTAAGTACCATCGCATATACCTGACGGATGAGGTGGTGATCCATGTGCTGAGCGAGACTTCCCCGATGGTGCTGTGGTCGAAGCTCGAGGAGTTGTACATGGCGAAGTCTCTCACCAACACTCTTTTCCTCTGGAGGCAGTTCTACCAACTGGGATGACTGAGGGACAGAGCATGCAGGAGCATCTCAGCCACTTTCAGAAGATCCTTACTGACCTCCTCAGCGTTGGCGAGAATGTTGAGGAGAAGACCAGGGTGCTGGTTTTGCTGGCGTCGCTTCCCCCTTCGTACGAGTCCTTGGTGACTGCTCTTCTAGTGGGAAGAGCACCATCAAGATGGACGAGGTCACCACGGCGATACTTCAGAATGAGGTTCTCAGGAGGAAGAATCCAGCTTCGAGCTCAGGTGGCGATAACTCAGCTTTGGTGGCTTCTGGAGGACCAGAAGGCGGTAGACAGAGTGACAGGAGATCACAACGAGGGCGGTCCAAGTCCAAGAGGGACTTGAGCAAAACAGGTGTTACGGTGTGAGGAGTTGGGGCATCTAGCTAGAGATTGCCCTCAACTCAAAAATCAGACGGTGGCTGCTGTGGCGACGGTCGGCAGCAATTCAGATGGAGATGTCTGGAGATATCTGACAGGTATCTACTTCTTCCCAGTAGTGGATATTAGATTCTGTATGCCCCTATCATGTATGTTGCAGAGAGGAGCAGTTTGACTCCTGAAGAACAGTGAGGCACTGTATATCTGTCGAATGGATCGAGCTGTGGATCAGAGGCATTGGGACGGTCAGTTGGAGGACATATGACGGTGCAGTGAGGAGATTGGGGAGTCGATACATATCCGATTTCAGACAGAATCTTATCTCACTTAGTAGACTGGATTCGAGAGGCTACAGGACGGTAGCTAGTGGAGAAATCCTGAGGGTGCTACGTGCGATAGGATTATGCTGGAGGGAAGAAGGGGAGCAGAGGACATTATTATCAGACAAGGAGTCCAGTACGAAGTGGAGCTTCGGGAGCCAGGGGAGCCCAGAGTGAGGTGGAGCTCCAGGAGGCGGATTGGGCACGAGACAGGAGACTCGGGAGGATGAGAGGCAACGTCGCAAGGTGAGATTCCTATTGCCGCAGGATGATGCCCCGAGCAGGTCTCAGGTCAGGAGGAGCACAGCATACGATGGAGATGGGATCGAATAGCCTGGCTCGACTCCCATATTTGCCCATCCATGATCAGCAGGTGATTGCCCCAGAGCATGGGGGCGAGGAGATCCAGAAGCTCTCGAAGTTTGGAGGAGGCGAATATCGAGTCGAGGTGGAGATTGTTAGGATTTGATACCTCAAGATTCAGCCCACATTGAGCCCACAGTGAGGTTCGCGGCAAAAAATAGAGTCCAACGAGACCAAAATCATCCGAAACAGAGCTCGGATGGAGAAGATATGAGCTTTTGAAGTTGGCACGAGATCCGAGGCGGCGGAGGACCGCCGGTGGCCGGCGGCGGGCGGCAGCTCCTTGGATTTATCTTATAATTCCTTATACTGAGACGTGGATTCCGGGCTGGAAAAGCTCACAAGATTGAAACTTTTGAATCTTTCCTTCAATTTCTTCAACGGTACCATCCCAGCTCGAGTTGGTGGTGCAACAGTTCCGAACTTGGAGGTTCTGGTGCTCTCCGTCAATCGTTTTCACGGCGAAATCCCCGAACGGATTTTTGACTATGAGAACCTCACGTCGCTGGATCTCTGTGAAAATAAGCTAACTGGGTCTATTCCGGATGGGATCGCGAGGCTTTCCAAGTTGGAAGTTCTCCGCCTTTCTTTCAGTCTTCTCAATGGGAGAATCCAAAAAGTAGTATGGCAATGATCAAGACCCTGTCTCAGTTCACTGCCAACCAGAACTATTTCAGTGGCTCGATTCCTCGTGGAATTACTACTCATGTGAGTGTTTTGGACCTCAGCTTATAATAGTCTCACCGGGGAGATCCCATCAGACCTCCTGTCGCCGCCGAATTTAGAGTTTGTGGATCTCTCCAGCAATCTCCTTGAAGGACCCATATCTGGGAATTGGTCACAAAGGCTCTATCGTCTGCAACTTGGCGGTAACAAACTCAATGGAAGCATTCCATCAACAATTGGGAAGCTTTCCAATTTGACATATCTAGAGTTGAATGACAATGTATTGAGTGGAGAGATTTCATCTGGGCTGGGGAATTGTACAAAACTGATGCTGTTGGATCTATCTTCCAATCAGTTTCAAGGGAATTTGACAAAGGCATTGGGTTACCTTGAACAACTAGTGGTCTTGAAGCTTCAAGACAACCAACTTAGTGGAGAAATACCCGATGAACTCCTGAAGTTTCGGAATTTGAGCACTCTTGATCTCAGCCAGAACTTGCTCACTGGTGAGATACCTCCAGCAGTTTTCAACTTAAAGAAGCTTTCAGTTCTGAATTTACGAAGTGACAGATTCTATGGTGCAATACCTGATAGCATCAGTAGCTTCGAGAATCTGATACAACTGCAGTTGGCAAACAACAAACTGAATGGAACACTACCAAGCATGCCGACGAGCTTGAGGATAGCTCTGAATCTCAGTAGCAACCTCTTCAGTGGATCCATACCTCCATATCTCGGTGCTTTATCTCAGTTGGAGATTCTCGACCTCTCAACTTCTCTTACTAGAATGCCAAGCCTGACAGAATTGGTTCTCTCTGATAATCAGCTTTCTGGAGTGCTTCCAAATATTCCTACATTTGTCAAAGTCATAACCACTGGAAATAAGGATCTCATCATCCCAATTTCAAGCTCTAACACCAGTACATATTCAACTAACACTGAAACTAAGATAAAAGTTTATGACGTCCTTGTTTTGATTGTGGCTTTTGTTGGAGGCTTCTGTCACGCCCCGAACCCAACACCCGGGTCAGATACGTGATGGCCGCACACTCCTTAGAGCAAGCCCTAAAGAATATGCAAGGCCAAATTAAATCATTACAATCTCATCAACCATAATATTTAATTTCAATAATAATTCATAAAACTTGCATAATTACAATTAATATTTCTTCAATCCTCTGATCAGGTATCAATGGTACTCTATCTATGCATCCGCTCACTCACAAATCCATACCATAGCCAACTATGGACATCTTGTAACTCTGAGAAGAAAAAGAAAATGAAGGGGTGTGAGCTTTACGGCCCAGTAAGAATTCCCATATCACACCAATATAATAATATAATCTGAAAATAATGATAGGCAATAACACGTAAAAGTCGATGTTCACTGTCCAAAATACTGCAAACATTTATAGATTATCTGTTTATCAAAAGAGATGCATCATCATATGTTAAATAAGTGAAACAATTTTATTCAACGATTGTTTCATGTCTTATCTTTTCATTTTCTTCTATTATCACATCATCTGTAATCCTTTTCTTTTTCGCTTTAGCTTTAGCTTTGGCTTTGGCTTTGGACTACCAGGATCATGCGACGATCTTTTATTCGGATCGATTTCTGTGATCTTCCTCGGATCGAAATATTCATGATCTTTCTCGGATCAAAGTGGCCATGATCTTTCTCGGATCAAATCATTCATGATCTTTCTCGGATCAGATTCTTCATGATCTTTCTCGGATCATATTCTTCCACACATAAGCCTGTGAGGGTTGTCCCAGGCATAAGCTCCTGGCAAGCTATTCCACATGACAAGACCAGTCCAAACCATAATTCTCTTTCTTTTCATATTCATGAAATTATGATATTTAACTTCATTAATCAATTCATCTTTTGCAGTGAAATAAATATGTCATACACATAATCATGCCATCAATCGCTGATACATTTGTATTGATATAGCATACTCATGCTCAATATCACATAAATAAATAACAATATCTCAAATATAACAAATTCATCGATCTCAAATCCAACGATGCAAAACCAATGAGATAAAACCAACGATAAAATAACATATATAATGATGATCATGTACAGGGATTCTTATCTTTACCGGGGACTGATCCAAGCACAGAAATCAATGTTCTTCTTTGATTTATAAATTTCTTTAATAAGATATTCCACTCGATATCTTATACAGACAATCGTATCTCTTCATGACCCTGATCAAATATAAAAATCATATATAGAGAAAATTACCGATAATCGATCCTAAAAACACAGATCGAGGACCTCTCCTAGGATTAATCAAAATTAGGATTTATCTAATTATCTAGATCCTCCACTGATCCATAAGACTTCTAGAGAGAGAAAATCCATGAAGAGAGAGAAAATTCTAGAGAGAGAAAGTGGAGAGAGAAAGTGGAGAGAGAATCTTCGTATTCTTTCGATGAGGCAATCATGATCGAGATCATCAAAGGTCCTATCAAGGTGACTCAATATGAACCAAGTGTTACAAATTTCGAATAGGATCAGACTGGGATCAGATCTACCGCACGAATTTCGGAGCAACCTCAGATCATCTTATTTTTATTTCAAATTTATCCTAGGGTCTGTGATGTAATCAGAGAGAGAGTAGAAAGATTCTAGAGAGATAAAATTCACAAAAAGAGAGAAAGATCTAGAGAGAGAAAATAGAGAGAGAATCTAGAGAGAGAAACTGGAGAGAGAAGATAGAGAGAGGAGAGAGAGAAAATTTTTCTCTCTTCTTCTTCTTTTTATTTTATTTTATTTATTTTTATTTTTATTTTTCTCTTTCTCTCTTTTCCTTTTTTTTATTATTTTTTTTCTTTTCTTTTTTTTTTCCCTTTTTCTTTTCTTTTTCTTTTTCCTTTTTCTTTTCTTTTCTTTTCTTCTTCTTCTTCTTCCTTCTTCTTTTCTTCCCGCGGCCACCCTTGGCTGAAACAGGGGAGGACCGTGAGGTCCCCCCCCTCGGTGGCTCGAGCTCCGGTGGCTTGGCCGGAGATCCGACAACGACCGGCGATGGGGTTCGGCCGACGGTGGCCAGCAGCGGACGGCCGACGGCAGGGTTCGGCCGGAGAGAATCAAGAAGAGATCGGAAAACAGGGGGATTTTTTCGTGACTGATTTTCGGCAAAAACGGTGGCCGGCGGTGAGGCTTTGGGCCAGGAGAGAAAGGGAAGAGGGAGAGGAAGAAGGGGAGGGGCTTACCTTGCTGCGGCGGTTGAGAAGAGCTCCGGCGAACCTCTTTTTCCCATCTAAGAACCCGCGGATCCTCTTGGAAAAAAAAATCTCTCAAATTTCTTAAAAATCTCTCCAAAACCAATTGCAGAGACATAAGGGAGGGAAGGAGGGTTTTATAGAGGTGATTTCCTACCCCTAATCGGACTCTATCCATCCGATTTTGCCGGAGACGGGAAGGAAGAAGACTCCGGCTAGGAGTCTTCCTCCTCTGTTTTTTTATTTATTTTTTTTTTAAATCTGGGTTGTTACATCACTGTTTCAGTCTCAGCGGGTGCAGTTATCCAAAAGTGCTTGAAGCACGGGAAAAGCAACCGCCAAAATGCAAGGAGACATGCTTTCCACTCCAACAGACTTTTCCCTGAAAACTCCATTGAGAAATTGAGAAGGTTCCAGCACTGGCAATACTCCAGAAACCTCAGCTAAGAAATGAAAAGTATGATATATATGTTCACATGTAAAGGTAGAAAATGACTATATAAATCCTCCAAAAACCTGTCCTACCAACCTTTTTGGATATATTTGAAGGACCAAATATGATTGCGATGTCTACTCTTGGATATCCTCATCAACTCAGAGATTCTACTACAAGTTTTTTTCTCCTATTCAACTACTTTTCAGAAATTACGAGAACATGCAAGTTCCAAGTTGTCATGCATCTTGGAAGTTCTCTGTTTCAAGCTTGAAGGGGCACTAACTTTTGGGTGCCAAGATAAGTGCAATTATGCAAGCACAGAAGTGCTAACCAAACATAAAATGAGATGACTAGATCACACAGCAGGTCGGCTTCCCAATAAATAGAAGCTTTCGGATGCTATCTTTTGATAAGCGGAGATCGTTACGACCCATCAACCTCTGTTTCTGAAAATAATATGGATATACGATTTCTTTTCTTCTTTTCTTTCTTTTTTTTTTTTTTTTCTTTTTTTGTGATATGTAATTTAGCTATACAATTACAAACCCCAGCAGTGGTATTTATCACCTAATTCCAATGGACACTAGGTCAGACCACTCTTACGGGATCTTCTCTCTTTATAGCGAGCCAATGAGCTGTGACATTTTTTTACAACAAACTCATGTCATTATTATTATTATTACTATTATTTGAAGCAATAACCAACTCATGCCACTCATTAGCTTGTGACATGAGAAAATTCACCAGACAGATTGACAAGTGCTACAAATATGGCTTGTATCAGTTAAGAATATTGACCAAATTTAGGCAAAAATCCAGAACGATGATATTACTGAAAAAAAGTGAGGGACTGGTAATAGTTTAAATTTGATTAGTGTTCATGGACTGTATGTACGTCGCTTTTGTGTTTGTGCAGCCTTGACGATGTGATCATTGAGGTGACGAATTGCCTTGACGCTAAGAATCCTGATCACAGCCATTTGAGCACCAATTGAGCCTTTTCCATGCTTTCCCAAATTTCTAGGATGCCAATGTACAAACACTTGGACACTTATTCTGATTATGCTTCTTGCCATATATCACCGTACCTGAAAAATACCAGGCATAGTCATAGCTGGACAGGATCCATCATCCACTGGCAATCAGAAAAGAAAGGTATCGTTGGTTCCTGCCACTGTCCATATGACCAAGATGCAAAAATATAGTTTTAGTAAAGAAAATGTTGGGTATGGAACCAAAAGATGTCATTATACGGTGATTTCAAATATGAAAGCTGCAGTAAGTTATGAAATTCAGTTGGAATTTTGCCAATGAGCAAATTGTGTCCACTAAGGGTGAGCAAAAATCAAATCTGAACCAATCAAATTGGTGAAACCGAACCAAACCATAGGTTTGGTTTGTTTTAAAATTTTATTCAGTTTGGTTTGGTTGGTTTTTGACATATAAAAAATAAGGTTGGATTGATTCAGGTTTGTCAGTAAATAAAATTATTTTCAAACCAAATCAGATCGGTTTTAATAAAATGACATCATTTTGATTTGGGTGTTGTTTATGTTGGAGTATTAATGTATTAGAAAATAATTCTGAATTTATCATGTTGTTTATCAATTTGATTTTGTATTGATTAGCCTTAAACCCTAAATGACTTACTTACTAGATTATTTATTTTTTTTATAATGTGTTGGACATTTTTATCTTAATCTTTAATGGTGGTGTTTGTTTAAGAATTTCATTTTGTTGAGTGACAATATTTTATATCAACTTAAATAATTTTACCTAATAAATTCTCTTGGTGGTATTCTTATGTGAAAAAGAAACAAATCTTTATGAATCATAAATAATAATAATAATAATAATAATAATAATAATAATAATAATAATATAAATCGATGAACCAAATCAAATCAGACTGTTTAAATCATATTGGTTTGGTTTAGTTTCAATCTTCTATTGGTCCAATTTGATTTCTAGAAATACCAAACTGTTTAGGATTGATTTGACTTAGGTTTGAGCATGAAACCGGTCCAAACCGGACCATGCTCACCCCTAGTGTCCACAATGCAGCACAAATATGTTTTTAACTATTTGCTGAATCCATTAGAAATTTCTCTATGAAGGTTGTTTATTTGAAGCTCCAAGGACTTCAATTATTTAAGATGACCCAACTATGATGGCAATGTTCCTTGTAGTTGATCCAAAGCTAGCTTCGAAACCATTAGGTTTGTATGGTTTCGCAGCTCCCCATGGAATTTCTCAATCCAATTCATTGCTGTCAAGACGTAGCATCTCCAAATTGGAGAGCTGCCTGACTGTTGCTCGACCGCTTCTGTCAAGTGAATTCTTGCCGATGAGGAGTTTGAAATAAAATAACTTAAAAGGGTTTCGATCAAGGAGTTTTTGAGCTTTCTTCAATAATTTAATGAGAGAAACCCTCCAAGTTCATCCATGATCAGAACTTCAACTTTTCTGAAGCTGTTCAAAGCAACCTCACTGGTTTGATTCCTCCTGCTATTACTTAGTATGTGAAATATATTTGGACCCCAACTGAAATAACCTCAGCAGGGAGATCACAGTAGACCTCCTCTGAAATCCTTGGAGTATGTGGATTTCACCAGCAATAACCTCCAAAGGTCCATCCCCAAAAAATTGTCTTCAGGATAATATCTTTTGTGGCTCGGCACAAATTCGCTAGCCTGAAGCATTCCAAGAACAATCGAGCAGCTTTGCAAATTGGAGAAGCTAGAGCTTGACTGCTATGAATTGGATGGAGAGATTTCATGGGAGATGTGGAATTGTAAAATCTAATGGTATTGCACTTAGCTTCGAATTGGCTACAAGGAACATTGCCACTAGAGTTGGGTTATCTTAAACAACAAGAGTTCTTGGAGCTTCCAATGAACAATCTCAGTGGAGAAGTTCCTTGCGAGTTCGGCAAAATTGATGAATGCAAGAGTGCTGCACCTTGGCCACAATCTGTTCCCGAGTGGAGAGGTCTACAGTTGATGCAAAGGTAGGGGAAATTAGGGGTGCCACAGAGGTTTTCATCTCAAAAGTTCCTCTCGGTTGGCCGACGTTTGACTGGAACTTTGAACGGACTTTTTGGCTGGAATTTTTCGCAGTTTTGGATGTTGGTTTGCCACAGATGGTCCGATACCCATGTACACTCCTGATGCTTGGAGTTCCGAGTACCATGGGACAGGATCGCTTTCTCTGTTCTCATTGTGGTGTGTCAGCTGATAAGTGGTAGACAGGGCCAGGCCGTGCCCTGCGGAGATGGGTCAGCAGGAGTTCCATGTACAGTGGTCTACCCACAGACCTTGGAGTGCGGTTTGGATCTTGATTCTGTATCTATTATATTATTCATGTAATTCGTAGTATGGTTATGTAGCAATAGCTGTCGTCTTGAAACTTGGCAAGGAGTGGCAGTCGATGCCGGCACTAAACGCATGATGGAAGTATATTATTTGTTTTCTAATTGATGATTTAGCTAATCTAGAGTTTGGAAGGTTGGGAAGATTTTTTATTTGAGATAAGAGTCTTTGGGAGGTGTAGCAACTAAATATTTATTGGAAGGTGGACAGGCACGATCAGGGGAGGAGATCTGTACATTCTCTGAATTTGGAGCCAGCACTCTCTGTTACTTGAGATTGAATCACGGAATAGTTTGAGCAATTTGATTGTGGAGAAGTTGTCATGCCCTGAACCCAACTCCCGGGTTGGATACATGATCGCCGCACACTCCTTAGAGCAAGCCCTAAAGAATATGCAAGACCAAATTAAATCATTACAATCTTATCAACCATAATATTTAATTTCAACAATAATTCATAAAATCTTATATAATTATAATTTAAATTTCTTCAATTCTCTGATCAGGCATCAACGATACTCTATCTATGCATCCACTCACTCACAAATCCATACCATAGCCAACCATGGACATCTTGTAACTCTGAGAAGAAAAGAAAGATGAAGGGATGTGAGCTTTACAGCCCAGTAAGAATTCCCATATCACACCAATATAATAATATAATCTGAAGATAAAGATAAGCAATAACACATAAAAGCCAATGTTCACTGTCCAGAATACTGCAAACATTTATAAATTATCTATTTTATCAAAAGAGATGCATTATCATATGTTAAATAAGTGAAATAATTTTATTCAACGATTGTTTCATGTCTAATCTTTCTATTTTCTTGTATTATCACATCATCTTTAATCTTTTTCTTTTTGGCTTTGGCTTTGGCTTTGGTTTTGGCTTTGGCTTTGGACTACCAGGATCATGCGACGATCTTTTATTCGGATCGATTTCTGTGATCTTCCTCGGATCGAAATATTCATGATCTTTCTTGAATCAAAATAGCCATGATCTTTCTCGGATCAAATCATTCATGATCTTTCTCGGATCAGATTCTTTATGATCTTTCTCGGATCATATTCTTCCACACATAAGCCTGTGGGGGCTGTCCCAAGCATAAACTCCTGGCAGGCTATTCCACATGACAAGGCCAATCCAAACTATATTTCTCTTTCTTTTCATTTTTATAAAAGGGATTCTTACCTTTACCGGTGACTGATCCAAGCACAGAAATCAATGTTCTTCTTTAATTTATGAATTTCTTTAACAAAATATTTCACTCGATATCATATGCAGACAATCCATCTCTTCATAACCCTAATAAAATATAAAAATCATATATGAAAAAAATTATCCGATAATCAATCCTAATAACACAAATCTAGGACCTCTCTCAGAATTAACCAAAATTAGGATTTATCTAAGTATCTGGATCCTCCACTGATCCATAAGACTTCTAGAGAGAGAAAATCCATAAAGAGAGAGAAAATTATAGAGAGAGAAAATAGAGAGAGAAAGTAGAGAGAGAATCTTCGTATCCTTCAGATGAGACAATCATGATCGAGATCATCAGAGGTCCTATCAGGATGACTTAATATGAATTAAATGTTATAAATTTCAAATAAGATCGGACTGGAATCAGATCTACTGCACGAATTTTGGAGCAATCTCAAATCATCATATTTTTATTTCAAATTTATCCTAGGGTCTGTGATGCAATCAGAGAGAGAGTAAAAAGATTCTAGAGAGATAAAATTCACAAAAAGAGAGAAAGATCTAGAGAGAGAATCTAGAGAGAGAAGGTAGAGAGAGGAAAGAGAGAAAAAGGAGGGAGAGGAGAGAGGAAAGAGAGAGAACTCTCTTTTTGTCATTATTATTATTTATTTATTTTTCTTTTTTTTTCTTTTTCTTTTTCCTTTTTCTTTTCTTTTTCTTTTTCTTTTCTTTTTGCTTTTCTTTTCCTTCTTCTTCTTCTCTTTTTTTCGTCTTCCCGGGCTTCCTTTGGGCCGAAACAGGGGAAAGACCAGAGGGTGGCTCGGCTCCGACGAAGGCGGCAGCATGGCCGGAGATCCGATAGCAGGTGGAGGCGGCGATGGAGCAAAGGATGGTCGACGATGAGGTTCGGCTGGCGAGAAATCAAGAAGAGATCGAAAAAACAGAGGACTGCCACTTTTCTTTTGTTTTTCGGTCATTGACCGGTCACTGGCGACCAATACCTTCAGGGAAGAGAGATAAAGGGATGAGGATCCTATCCTAGGGATGAGACGCCGCAACCGACGGCGCCGGTGACCGAAAAAGAGAGGAAAGGGTCCGACCGAAACAGAGCAAAACAGGATTCACTATTTTCATAGATTTTTCGGCGATCCCGACGGCCGGCGAGGGTGCACGAGGCCATGGAAAGGAGGAGAAGGAAGAGAGGAAGGAAGAGAAGGGCTTACCTTTGACGCCGACGAGGCTTTCCGGCGAGAAACTGGGATGGGCACAGTAAGGGGCTCTGCGGTGGTTTTCCGGCGATTGCCGCCGACTGGGTTCGAATCTTTAGTGGAAGGGAGAGAGGAGGGATCTCCTCCTTAAATAGAGCTGGAGGGGCTCTTTTCCGACTCCTATTGGGAGCTGGTGAACGGAGGAAGAAGACTCCCGAAGGGAGTCTTCTCCCCTGTTTCTTTCTTTTTTTTTTTTTTTTTTTTTTTGTGTTTAGGCTGTGGCTGATTCTGGGCCCAATTGGGCCGGGATGTTACAGAAGTGACATCAATATCAAATACTTCCTTCTTTATGAAGTTTGAAACAAAAAACAAATGGGGCACAGGAGATAGCGTCCCACGTAGATGGGATGATGTGGTTCGACAGATTGGAAAGAATCTAGTGGAGAGGAGAAGTTCAAAGCCGTGTGGGGACGCATGCTAAATTTCAGCAATATAATGGAGAGATTTTGACTACAGCAGAGTCTTGCCAAGAAGTCAATTTAGCTAAATCAGACACTTGGGGCCACATCCCGTTGGAAAAAAAAAATTCTATACTATGACTTTTTGCATGGAAGAGTCTAAATGTAAAAGCAATACAGCTCACAGATCGAAAACAACTCTTTGTCACAATGTATGACGAAGTGGTGGGCTGTAGGGTCAGGGGAAAATGCTGAATAGTAAATAAAAAAAAAGAAAAAGAAAAAGAAAAGAAAAGAAAAGCTGTTGTGCGGATTATTGTTTCTAATATGGAGAAATAAAAGGGTGATAGTAAGTTGGTGCTGCCTAATTCCACCTAGTTGAATCTTCCAATCAGGAGAATCTGTTGAGGTGCAAAAGCTTAAAGTACTCGTAGGTGTATATAATCACCACTAAGATCACCTTCCCTGCTCTTTGTGGGATTACACCCAAGCTCTCAACAGAATCGTATTATTGATGCTCAGTTAGAGAGAACTGAAGACCTTGTAGATAGATTTTTTTTTGTGGCATTTAGTTCATGGGCGTGTTCCTGATGCATGAATAATTACCTTTAAAATGTGAATGAATCTTGTTCTTGAATAATGTTACCGGAGGTAGGTGGGGTTTAAACTAAAGTTTTGCACCCTTCAAATATCTGTAACTCGATATAAATGAGCCATCACGTTGTACCTCTTTGTGGAAAATCATCGTTCTAGTGCAATACTCTGACAATGAGGAGTTAAGAAAGAAGAACTGTTGCCTCGAGGCTCTGGGGCATTGATGTGGTTGATGACGGAGGCGTGACCCACTACATCGAGACCTATGGATGGATCTGCAAAAAAAAAAAAAATCCATTCATGTTGAGGAGATGGTGGGGGCTTTCATTGGAAGATCCTTTGATGCTTAAGTCAATCGAAGCTTCGAGTACAAAAAGAAAAAGAGTATCGCATGACTTAGATGAGCATACCCGAGTCCTCCTCTCGAAGGTTCCCCTGTTATCTTTTATTAAGGGAGATGCTGGAGTTTGTTATCCTCTAACTCATAGGTTATTAGGCTTGAATCTGAAAGTTGTTAGTCATGGTTGTCTGTTATACCCATGCAGCCATATTCTGAGAGTTTGTCAGAAGATTCCAATAGATTGTCTTCATGATAAGTAGGTGAGGTCAGTGCGTAGCCAAAGTACCGTCTTGTTCCGTTCCACGTCAGCATGCCCTATAGGACTTTATTCTTAGTCGTCGGCGATATCCCAACCCAGAGGTCGGTGAAGCTTGTGGGATTCATTCCCATTGGTGTTGAGATGTCGATTCGGGGGTTGATTGTGGTCTGATTCAGGGATCAAGTTATTGTCGAGTTGGTGCAATTATTTTGTTGCGGCATCTCTGGTGAACTCGATGGTACTTGTTGTTATAATGGCATTTCTATAATCGAGAAAGTCATGGGTGTCTGTTATGCTTACACGGCCATATTTTGAGAGCTTGTCAGAAGATTCTAACAGATCGCCCTCATGGTAAGTAGGAGAGGTCGGCACATATTCGAGGTACCGTCCTATTCTGTTTTGCATCAACATGGTCCGCAGGACTTTATTCTTAGTAGTCGGCAATATTCTGACCCAAAGATTGGTGAAGCTTGTAGAATTCATTCCCATTGGCGCTGAGGTGTCGATCCAAAGATCGATTGTGGTCCGATCTGAGGATTAGGTTATTGTTGAGTTGGTGCAATTACTTCGTTGCTACATCTTTGGTGAACTTGATGGTGTCCTTTGTCATAATGGTATTTCTGTAGTCAAGAATGTGTCTCAAAAATCACGACTGAGGTGGCACGACCCCGTAATAAGACCTAACCTAGGAGTGTAGTTGCAAGCCGATATTCAGAAAACTATTTTAATCTAGCAAATACTCTATTGATTTTAAAGATTAAAAATAGTAAAATGTTTCAAAATATTAAAACTATATATATATTCACACGTACATACATGCATGCATGCATATATACATACATAAATACATACATACATACATATATATATATATATATAGACACACATACATACATATATATACATATATGCATACTGCCAAAGCCTCTATTCTCAAACAAACAATCTTTTAAAACTTCCAAGCTAGCTCTAGATTAGCTAAATAAGTCATCAGTTACAAAACAAATAATATACGCCCATCATGCAGGGCAAGGCCTGGCCTGTCTATCACTCATCAGTTAAAACACAACAATGGGAACAGGGAAAGCAATGCTCTTCAATGGTACTCAAGTATCCGGGCATGAAACATACTTAGATAAGATAGACATTTAATATCGCTCAGCTTTTTTTCTCTAATTTTTAGTGACAAAAATATCTTTCTCTCTATAGAACAAAGAAAGAATAATATTATTACTTTTTGATATCTTGTATAACTTTCTAGGAATATATATGATGTCCTAAACGATATATATAATTTCATGTGTCTTTATAATATTTTGAACAATATATATCACTTTCTGTGAATATATATGACATCTTAAATGATATATATAATTTTTTTATATTTTATATGACTTTCTATGAATATATATGACATCTTGAATAATATATATGATTTTCTAGCATCTTATTTGACTTTTTATGAATATATATGACATTCTGAACAATAAATATAGATCCATATTGATTATAGTAACCAATAGAAAGTCATATAAGATATCAGAAAGTTATATATATTATTCAAAATATTATATATATTAATAGAATATTATATATATTATTTAAAATATTATATACATTGACAGAAAGTCATATAAGATATTAAAAAGTTATATATGTTGTTCAGAATATCATATATATTCATAAAAAGTCATTTATATTATTCAGAATATCATATATACTCACAGAAAGTCATATAAGATATTAGAAAGTCAAATATATTATTCAGAATATCATGTATATTCATAAAAATCATATATATTATTCAAAATTTTATATATATTTATAAAAAATTATACAAGATATCAGGAAGTTATATATATTGTTCAAGATGTTATAAATATATAAAAAATTATATATATAGTTCAGAATGTCATATATATTCATGAAAAGTTATGCAAGGCATTAAGAAGTAATAATACTATTCCTTCTTTGTTCTATGGAGGAGAGGATATTTTTATCACTAAAAATTGAAGAAAAAAAGTTGAATGGTATTAAATATCTATCCTATCATTAAGTATGCTACATGCTCTAATGTAATTGGACAGTGTACTCCATATTAATTTTATTGCACTATATATGGTGCACAAAAACTTTCTCGTCGATGGAAACCAACTTCCAAGACTCCAAAAATTCTAGGCCCAAAAAGTCCATTAGAAGTTAGGTCAGGTGAAAGACACTTTCAGGACAAAGACATCTCCAGCATCCCTATTTTTCCCTGTGTGAAATTCTTTGTGCACTGCGGGCGGTATAGAAAATCCGATGTGGAGTGCACCATCTTATCTGATTGGTCTACATAGTCATCACTTTCTAACATATATTTAATGTCTGCAGATCATTTTTTTCGTTTAAAAATTTTGTATGAAAAAAATATCCTTATCTTTTAGTTATGACACTCATTCACAAAAATTATGACACCCCGACACTAAATAAAAAATCAAAGATATTAACCACTTCTACTAATACTTCCTGTCATCTATGGCTTGAATTATAACTCTCAGAATATCATAGTATGCCACAGAAGAAAAAAAAATGATGAATATATATGAAAATAGAATTATGACATCTTTTTAAAAATTATGACACTCCTTCACAAAAATTATGATGTCCTAGTACTAAATAAAAAATTAAAAATAAGTGTAATAATTTTTTTGAAGCAGTATCATAATTTTTATGAAAGAGTGTCATAATTTATCATAATTTTTTTCAAAGGCCAGAGGTGTCATATTTTTTTTTGAAGAGATGTCATAATTTTTGTAAAAGAATGTTATAACCAAAGGACAAAATAGTTTTGTCATACAAATTTTTTTTAAAAAAAATAATTTATAAATATTAAATATATATTAAAAAATAATAATTATATAAATCAATTAAATAAAATAATATATCCTACGTCAGATTTTTGATACTACTTACATGCACAAAAAATTTCTGTTTTCTCTACCTTTTCATCTTCTATAGATCACCAAGTCCAGCTTCACTCTCTCTCAAACCCCCACGTAACTTTCAGCCCTTCCCAAATGCCTAGGAACCGGAACCTGTTTTAAAGTTTGCAGGCTCGGTCAGTCAACTCTGACCCCAAGGAAAAATCCACACGTTTTCCGCTTCTCTTTCCTTTCGATTCCCCAACCCTCCCAGTTTGGGATTGCATGTGGCAGCAAAATTTTCGAAAGTAAGCTTTTGTCAGAAGAGTTTTTAATAAAAAAATTATTTACTATTTGATAGCTATATTTTCAAAACATCATAAAATTTTGAAATCTATTTTAACAATTAAATTAAAAAATTATTTTAAATATAAAAAATAATAATAAATTATATATAATATAATAATCATAATTTAATATAATATATTATTTAATAATATAATATTATATTATATGATAGTATAATAATATAATATTATATAATATATTTTATTATTTTGCCGGTTCAAACAAACTTTCTATGGACTTTTGAAAGTGCTTTTGGAGTAGGATTAGAGTATATCTTTCGGATAAAAAAAGCAGTCACTTTCCCCTGTGAAAATCCATCGTTGGATCATCAAGGGTCCACTTTGACATTTGTGCAGGCAAATAAATGATGGTATGCGAAGTATTTTAAAATATATATGATAGTTGTAGAGCTGAAACCGAAATAAATATAGGTCAGATATCAAAATATTTATATTTATATTTATTTTAAATAAATATAGATATAATTTAGATATTAAAAATATAAATATAATTATAAATATAAATTTTATAATTAAATTTTATAATTATATTATCAAAAATATTACTAAATAGATGCTAAATTGAGTCAATAGCATGTTTACATGATTATATTATTTTTTAAAAAATTAATAAATATTATATAAAATTATATAAAATTATAGATAAATTTGGATATTTAAATACGAATCCGATAGTTGTATATCCATATCTATTTTTCTTTGATGGATATGAATATGAATATGGATATTAATCGAATTCATAAATTTTTATTTATATTTGCATTAATTTAAATATAAAAATAAATTTAAAAAAATAAATTTGAATGAATATTAGCTACATCATTTTCATTCGTGAATGATGGTCCAACAATAAACGTGTGTCAAGATAGCTGAATTCTTCTTTTGTGTCAAAGATACAGCCCCAATCTTTCAGAAAAATATTTTAAATTGAAGCTGTTTTAAATAGAAAATTTCAGGTTCGAAAATTATTTTAGATTTTTTTAATCAACATACATGTAACGCTCACAAATATATATATATATATATATATATATATATATATATATATTCTTGGGATTCAAGGGAGCGCTTTTGGCACCTGCTCTCCTCTGGTTCATTCCCACGTGCCCTTTCTCTCGGTGTTCTAGTCTCTGCGAAGTCTCCATTTCGAGTTCAAAGCTTTTCTGATTTTTTTAAAGAAAAAAACTTTGCATTCGAGGTGGTGGCAGCTTTCTTTGCAAGATAGCTAGCTTCATATACGAAGGAGATTTGAGTCCAAGATAGGTGGCTTAAGCTCTTCTATCGCGACAAAGCCAGGAGAAATGGAGAGGTATGCTCATGTCTTCGTCCTTCCCTTATTCCTCTTCTTGTGTTGTTTCTCTTTCTTCTTTGTTTATGGTTTGGCTGCCAATTCGTCTCAACTAGTCCCAATACAGAGGGAGATCATGACTAATCTCTCTAAGAGCCTCCCAACGTCTCGAATTAATAAGTTGTGGAACACCATGAAGGACCCTTGCCGTTGGGTTGGGGTGACCTGCTCCCCTCCGCCCTCCTCCGTTGTGACCGCTCTCTCCTTGTCCGGCTTCGGCCTCTCCACCGCCAACTCCTCCTTGGTCGCCCGCTTCTTTGACCTCCTCTGCCGCCTACACGACCTCAAGTCCCTCGACCTCTCTCAGAACTCTCTCACCACCATCATCCCCAGCTCCTCCTTCTCCTCCAACTGCCGCGGGCTCTCCGGATTGGAGTCCCTCAACCTCAGCAACAATGGTTTGACCGGTCCTCTGCCTAGTTTCTCGGGTTTTGGGGCTTTGCAGTCCTTGGATTTATCTTATAATTCCTTATACGGAGCCTTGGATTCCGGGCTGGAAAAGCTCACCAGATTGAAACTTCTGAATCTTTCCGGCAATTTCTTCAACGCTACAATCCCAGCTCGAGTTGGTGGTGCAACAGGTCCGAGCTTGGAGGTTCTGGTGCTCTCCGCCAATCGTTTTCACGGCGAAATCCCCGAACGGATTTTTGACTATGAGAACCTCACGTTGCTGGATCTCAGTCAAAATATGCTAACTGGGTCTCTTCCGGATGGGATCGAGAGGCTTTCCAAGTTGGAAGTTCTCCTCCTTTCTTCCAATAACCTCGCTGGGATAATCCCGACTAGTTTGGCAACGATCAAGACCCTGTCTCGATTCACTGCCAACGAGAACCATTTCAGTGGCTCGATTCCTCGTGGAATTACTACTCAAGCGAGTGTTTTGGACCTCAGCTACAATAGTCTCACCGGGGAGATCCCATCAGACCTCCTCTCGCCGCCGAATTTAGAGTTTGTGGATCTGTCCAGCAATCTCCTCGAAGGACCCATACCTGGGAATTTGTCACAAAGCAGGCTCTTCCGTCTGCGACTTGGCGGTAACAAACTTAATGGAAGCATTCCATCAACAATTGGTGAGCTTTCGAATTTGACATATCTAGAGTTGAATGGCAATGTATTGGGTGGAGAGATTCCATCTGGGCTGGGGAATTGTACAAAACTGATGCTGTTGGACCTATCTTCCAATCAGTTGCAAGGGAATTTGACAAAGGAATTGGGTTACCATGAACAATTAGTGGTCTTGAAGCTTCAAAACAACAATCTTACTGGAGAAATACCTGATGAACTCTTGAAGTTTCGGAATTTGAGCACTCTTGATCTCAGCCAGAACTTGCTCACTGGTGAGATACCTCCAGCAATTTCCAACTTAAACAAGATTTCAGTTCTGAATTTACAAAGCAACAGATTCTATGGTTCAATACCTGTTAGCATCAGTAGCTTCGAATATCTGATGGAACTGCAGTTGGCAAACAACAAACTGAGAGGAACAGTTCCGAGAATGCCAAAAAGCTTGAGAATAGCTCTGAATCTCAGTAGCAACCTCTTCAGTGGACTCATACCTTCCTATCTCGGTGATTTATCTCAGTTGGAAATTCTCGACCTCTCAACAATCATTTTAGTGGTGAAATTCCAACCTCTCTTACTACAATTCAAAGCCTGATAGAATTGGATCTCTCTGATAATCAGCTTTCTGGAGTGCTTCCAAAATTTCGTTCATTTGTCAATGTCATAGCCACTGGAAATAAGGATCTGATCATCATCTCAAATTCAAGCACTGAACCTTTGAAAAAAGCTTCAAGTAACACTGAAACTATGATAAAAATTTCTGACATCCTTGTTATGATTGTGGCTTTTGTTGGAGGCTTCATTTTTTCAGTCTCAGCGGGTGCAGTTATCCAAAAGTGCTTGAATCAGGGGAAAAGCAACCGCCAAAATGCAAGGAGAGATGGTTTCCACTCCAATAGACTTTTCCCCGAAAACTCCATTGAGAGATTGAGAAGGTTCCAGCACTGGCAATACGCCAGAAGCCTCAGTTAAGAAATGAAAAATATGATATGTTCACACGTAAAGGTAGTAACAATCCAATGGAAGCAATTTTGCTCTTTTTCACGGGATATTTAGTGTATTGGAAGCTCTAGCTACACTGATTCTTGTACCACATTTCCAAATCATTAACTGTTGGTGGATATTTCCAATTAAAAAGAATAAATAATTGCACCTTGGCATAAATGAGCCATCATGTTGTACCTCTCTGTGGAAAATACTCGTTCTAGTGCAATACCCGTCAATGAGAAGTCGAGGAAGAAGACCTAACCTAGGAGTATAGTTGGAAATCCGATATTCAGAAAACTTTTTTAATCCAGCAAGTACGCTGTTGATTTTAAGGATTAAAAATAACAACATGTTTCAAAATGTTAAAACTGTATATATATTCACATATACACACATACCTGCATGCATACACACACACACACACACACACACACACACACACACGCACGCACACATGCATACAAATATATATATATATATATATATATATATATATATATATATATATATATATATATATATATATATATATATATATACACTTCCAAAGCCTCTATTCTCAAACAAACAATCTTCCAAAACTTCCAAGCTCTAGATTAGCTAAATCATCAATCAGATAACAAACAATATACGTCCATCATGCAGGACCAGACCTGGCCTGTCTGCCCCTTCTCAGTTAAAACACAACAATGGGAACACAGGAAGCAATGCTCTTCAATGGTACTCAAACTCCAAGCATCAAAAGGGGTGGTATGCTTGTCCGAGAGCATCGGTGGAAACCGACTTCCAAGACTCCGAAAATTCCAGGCCCAAAAAGTCCATTAAAAGTTGGGCCAAGCGAAAGACACTTTCAGAAGAAAGACGTCAATTTTTGTTTGGATAAAAAATGGCATATTCAAACAAATCTAGTGTGAATATAATCAAGAGAGTTAGAAAATAAAATATCTCTAAGGAGCCCCAAGATTGTCCTTCCCCCTATCCAAATAGACCATCCAGAATAGTCAGCGACATAGGCAGCCACTAAGTCGGTAGCAGTATTCGCCTTCCGATAGATATGCCTAGAGATACATATCCGACAACCAGATAATAACACAAATATATCCTTCAAAAGAGGGTAAGCGTGGTCATCGTGAGTACAGCTCTGAATCCAAATCCCCACCTCGATCGAGTTATTTTCAATGATGAGATGGTCAGCCTCCAAGACTCACCTAGCATGCAAAATTTTAGTCCAAGCAGCTCGCAGCTCCACCTTAAGAATTGTGGGTGCAAAGAGGTGGCTTCTCCCAGTAGCAATCAATTTGGAGTCGTGACCATAGATCACGAAACTAACCCTGCCCTATCCATGCTATATGCCATCGTTGAAGTTGATCTTTGGATACCTCGAAGGAGGGGGCTCCAAAGTGATAAACACCCATCAGGTTGCTACACAAACAGGGTGGGAATCCCATATCTCCGAGGGCTTAGAAGTCGCATCCATCATCTCCGTAGTCAGAATACGACCTCTTTCTACAATAATCCTTACTGAGGTACTCTTAGACTCAAACACCATGCTGTTCTTAGCAAGCCAAATATGATAGGCTATATACACCGCCCAGAAACCTTTCCCATCAGGGTCCGATCATCCATCACATCACCATAAGTTATCCAAAAATGCCTAAATAGGAGTAGCAGCTTGGGCAAATTGCTGATACAGGCCGACAAAAATCTAGACCTGTTTGGCTCTTGAACACAAAATCAAGATGTGCTTCACCGTCTCGTCCTCCAGATCACGACATGGGCAGGCCAATAGGATATTCATATCTCGACCCCTCAGAATAATTCTCATGGGAAGTCGGCCCCAAGCCACCTTTCAAAGAAAGAGACTTACCCACGGATGTACCCCCATCATCCAAATCCATCTAGCATTCATCTGCCTTGTCAGTCCACTCTAATATAAGTGATAAAGATCCGTCATCATTGCTCTTTAAGAACAAAAATATTTTCAAACCCTGACATCTGGACCACTATGAATCAGAGCTGGAAGGGCTAGAACCCACTCCCCCAGCTACCCCCCAAAGAGATGGGCAACTGCCACAGGATCCCACTGGCCATCATCTGCTCCGAGGAGGTCAGAAACCTCATGGAGTCCATCACCTCATGATTGATGAAAGTTGGCCATCGACTGAGACGAAGATCATTAACCCACTGATCACACAAGAGCCTCACCGATTGATTATCATCAACTAGCCATCGTGTCTGGGATATCACCTTAGGAGCGTATGCACAAATCTTCCTCCATAAAAAAGAAGCATCTTGACTTGGATGAATCTCCCCATCCACAGTCCATATCCCATATCTGGCCCTCATCATCATACTCCAAAGGCTCCTCAGGTCTAGAAAAAATCTAATCGCATGTCATGCAAAGAGGGCTTCCCGTCTAGCAACTAGAGACTGAAGCCCAATACCTCCGTCCCTTAGTGGCTGATACACCACCTTCCACACTAGCAGATGTATGCCACCCCTGCTTTTCGACCTCGAGCCCCAAAAAAAGCTTCAAAAAAGCTGCTCCATTGCCCCCCCTCCCCCCACCCCCCAATGTCCAGGGTAGAATAATATGGGAAAGCAAATAAATTGGGATGGAGTTGAGAACAGATCTCACCAAAGTGACCCTCCCTATCATAGAAAGGGCACGAGCTTGATAGCCCTTGAGCCACCCCTGAATCATCATCTCCACACCACAATCAGCTCTTCTCAACCGACAGCCAAAAATCAGAATGCCCAGGTATTGCAGTGTCCCACTGTGCTCTCGAATCCTTAGACTCTCGCTAATCCCATGATGAATTTGGGTATGCATCTTAGGGCTAAAGATGATAGTAGATTTGGAGAGGTTTACCTTCTGATCAGATGCCTAGCAATACTCCTCCAGGATTCTCTTGAACTAGTCATGTTCTGAGCCATGGCCCGATCGATCAGAATACAATTATCTGCAAAGAGCAGTGCAAGATTGGTTGGGCTCTAGAGGCCGATGCATAAAGATTGAGCATCAGACCCTGGACCACAGTATGTAAAGCTCGTGAAAGAATACTAACACATATAATGAAAAGATAAGAATTTCGAGAATAACCTTGCCGCAGTCCAACCATGGAGTGGAAGAATGTCGACAGGGTCCCATTGATGATAATAACGAAGGAGGGGCTCTAGATGCACTCCAATATCCAACCAATCCAGAGAGGATGGAAGCCTAAGGCCATGAAGGTTCTCTCTAAAAAATCCCAACTCATCCAATCGTAGGTTCGTTCCATATCAAGTTTGACCACAATTAGATTGTGTTGAATGGAGGCACATCGAAGATCGTGCATAAACTCCTAAACAATGAGAATATTGTCAGATATATTGCAACCACCAACAAAAGCTGCCTGTTCCAGGCAAATCAATTGGGAAAGATAAGGCTTCATCCTGATCACCATCAACTTTGCACAAACTTTGTATAAGGTTGTGCAAAGACTAATCGGTTTAAAGTGGCCTGGCTCTATAGCTATTTCTTCAGTATCAAAGTGATGAAGATATGCTTCCAAATGTTTGGCATGTGGTCGATGACAAAGAACTCCTACAAAGTAGTTGCCACCTTCGAGCAAATGATCAGCCAATATCTCTTGTAGAATAGGGGGAAACCATCGAATCCCGAGGTTTTATCCTCGGCCATAGACCACATTGCTCTCTGCACCTCCTCCTCTGTCACCTCGCAAAGAAGGTCTCTATTGTTCTACATAGTAATCAAGCTATCATCAGGAGGAGGAAAGTGGCTCACCCAATCTGCTCCCAAATTCGTCATCTAACAAGATTTGAAGAACCGCTTCACCTCCTATCTAATCTCATCCTCGCCCGTCAGCCACTATCCCCTGGTATCCTTGATCACCCAGATTCAATTCCTATACCTCTTGATGATGGTGGACTGGTGGAAGAACCTCATATTCTGATCTCCTCCCTAATCCACTACACTTTGGATTTCTATCTCCAAAGAATTTTTTGCTGCCTGAGAAAGGAGTGGTTGGAAGAGAGCAAACCCCAAAGGTCCACCAGCTCCCCCTCAACAAGACCCCCATTCTGATCCTCATGCTCCTGAAGCTCAACAATGAAAGCCTCAACCACCTCAAATCTCTTGAAAATATCTCCAATCTCGATCCTATTCCACCTCATCTAACATCACCTTGTTAGCTCAAGTCTCCGGATCATCCGATATCTAGTATCAGCATGAACCAATAGCCTTCACACCTCTCACATTATGTCTGAAGACCGAGGATAGGAGAGTCAAAACTTCTCAAATATGAACCGGCTCTGATGGGAGGGAGACATGTCTGTGATCAGCAAAAGCGAGCAATGGTCCGAGATAATCCTCAGTAGGTGATGAATCTGATAGCCTACATATTGTTGGATCCAACTAGTCATGGCCAAGACTCTCTCAATTCTCTCCCAGACTTTGGCCCCCCCAGTTGGTTGTTACACTTGGTGAATTTGGGTCCAATAAATCCAAGATCCACAAGGCCACAAAATTGTATGAAAACTTTAAATTCCTTTCAGATTCCTTTCAGCCCATTATAAACATCTAGAAACCAAAAATTATTTTAAAGTTTGTAGACTTGGTCAGTCAAGTCAGTCAACTATGACCCAAGAAAAAATCCACACATTTTCCACTTCTCTTTCCATTCCTTTCAATTCCCCAATTTGGAATTGCTAGTGGTGGTAGAATCTTTAAAAGTAAGCTTTTACCTGTAAAGATTTTAACAAAAAAATTTACTTGTTATTTGATAACTATATTTTTAAAATATCAAAAAATTTTAAAATCTATTTGGCAACAAAATTAAAAAAATACTGTAAGTATGAAAAAATAATAATAAATTATATATAATGTAATAATCATAGTATTAGTATAATATAATATAATATAATATAATATAATATAATTAATATAATATTATATCATAGCATAATATAATATAATATAATAATATACTATTGTACTATTATAACAATCTAATATAATGTAATGTATGTATTATCAATTAATAGTTATAATATAATATTTTCATATAAAGTATTACAATTATTATATATTAATATATTACTATAAGGTATAATATTGTTAAATACAAGAATGTGACATTATTATTTTAGTAGATTATATAATATATTTTATTATTTTACTCACTCAAAATAATTTTTCAATGAAATTCGAAAGTGCTTTTGGAGTAAGGTCTGGGGGATATCTTTTGTGTTAAAAATGCAGTCATCTTCCTTCACACAAATCCATCGGATCATCCAGTGGTCACTTTGATATTTATGCAAATAGATGAATGATGGTGTGCGGAGTACTTTAAGGTCCATACAAATAGATGAATGATGGTGTGCGGAGTACTTTAAGGTCCATACGATGAATGACCCAACAAACAATGGATTTATATTAATAAAGATGAATTCTTCTTTCATGTCAAAGATACAACCCCCATCTTTTAGGAAAGCATTTTAAATTGGAGTTTTTTTCTAAATAAAAATTTTCAACTTCGAAGGAGACTAGAAAATTATTATAGATTTTTTTACTCACAAAATATGTCCTTTCTTGGGATTCAAGAGAGCGCTTTTGGCACCTGCTTTTACGTCTCCTGTGGTTCATTCCTACGTGCCCTTTCTCTCGGTGTTCTAGTGTCTGCGAAGTCTCCATTTCGAGTACAAAGGTTTTCTGATTTTTTTTTTAAAAAAAAAAACTTTGCAATCGATGTGGTGGCTGTTTCCTTCGCAAGATAGCTAGCTTCAGATACGACGGAGATGAGCCCAGGATAGGTAGCTTAAGCTCTTCTGTCGCAACAAAACCAGGAGAAATGGAGAGGTATGCTCGTGTCTTCTTCCTTCCTTTATTCCTCTTCTTGTGTTGTTTCTCTTTCTTCTTTTGTTAGGATTTGATGCCTCAAGATTCAGCCCACATTGAGCCTACAGCAAGGTTCGCGACGAAAAACGGAGTCCAACGAGACCAAGATCACCTGAATCGGAGCTCGGATGGAGGAGATACGAGCTTTTGAAGTCGGCACGAGAATCGAGACGGTGGAGGACCGCCGGCGACCGACGGCGGGCGGCAGCGGCGCGGCCGCAGGCGGCGGCATGCGGGATGCGCGACCCAGGCCCGCGCGGGACGCGCGACCCAGGCCTACTGGCCCCTTGCCCCGGTCCACCGTGGACCGGGTGGTCCACGGCGCGGTCTGTGGACCGCATGGGCATTTTCCATGCGTTTCTCACGGTCCACGGTACTATTCCGTGGATCGGAGCGCGATCGGACGGTCCAGAGAGATCCCGGTCTTGATCCGACGGTCCAGAGGATTTTTTGGCTTTGTTTAGGACTCCTAATCCGTGTCTAATCAAGTTTAAACCCTGTTTATGCCTTTAAAAAGGCCTGAGACGAAACAGAGGGAAGTGTGGGTTCGGTTTCTCGCCGCCGTACGAACCAGAGGAGAGAGAGAGGCTAGGGCGCTGAGAGAGAAGGAGCAGGAGGCTCCTGGACAGCGGTCGCCAGGCTCTTCAGGGGTTCAGGGGGTCTCCAAGAGAGAGAGAGCTTTTGTGAGGGAACTTCAGGTGAGAGAGAATTGGGTGTACAAGGGTTGAGGGTGAGGTCTCCTCTTGTAAAATTTTCTTTTCATAGTGAAGTTTGCATGCCCGTGGAGGCGAGCCCTTTTGTGGCTGATCCACGTATTTTGATTGTTTTTTCTTTTTGTTTTGTTTCTTCTTTCTTCCTGCTGCATCGCGTGGTACTGAAAGGATCTTGGGAGGTGGTGTCCTGGCCAGACATCCATCCAACATCTTTGTTTATGGTTCGGCTGCCAATTCGTCTCAACTAGTCCCAATACAGAGGGAGATCATGACTAATCTCTCTAAGAGCCTCCCAACGTCTCGAATTAATAAGTTGTGGAACACCATTCCGGATCCATGCCGTTGGGTTGGGGTGACCTGCTCCCCTCAGCCCTCCTCCGTTGTTATCGCTCTCTCTCTCTCTCTCTGAAAGAACAGGCCATGGAATAATCGAGCACACTTCAATCCACACAGCATACAAATACAGTGGAAACAATATCGTTTTGTAGAGGAAAGATAACTAGAATAAACGTAGAACGTAAAATAGGGGTGATAATCAAGCAATAAAAATAAGAGAAAAGAAAGCACACTAGATTTACATGGTTCGGCCTGATTATTGGCCTACTTTCACAGACAAGACCTCCTCAATGTTTTTCTATTAATAATCCACGATACAACGAAGTACAAAATTAGAAAAAAAAAAAGAAGAAGAAAAATAAAAATAAAAAACCCTCTTTTACAAAGAAAAATACTTTTATTTTTCTCTCAAAAAAAAAATCTCACATCTCTTATTTTTTTTCCTCTTAAACCCTCCCTTTTATTTATTGTTTTCATTGCTCTCAGTCTGCTGAACCTTTTTCCAAGTCCTCCCCTTAAATAGAGCTTGTCACCCGTCAAACCGTGTCAAAATCAGACTCCTATCCGTTGTAGAATCGAAGAAAGAAGCTCAGCTATTGGATCTACATCGCACGGCCCGAAAACATCCAAAAAATATCTAAATCAATCGGGAAAAGCTCTTAACCATCCGATCAACGCCGGGAGTGAGATCCACCATTCGATCGTACCTTCAGTCCATCAGAACTCGCGTAGATCGTGAGAAATATCAAAAAAATAGATGCCGATCCATCGTGGACCGTGAGAAACATCCTCGAAATAGGTGCTCGATCCATGTGCCTCATCGTGGACCGTGACATGCAGTAGGCGTGCGCTGCGCGCTGGGCCGCGCTCCCATGTGGGTCTGGGCTGGTGTTCTGGGTCTGGCCCTGGTCGAACTCCTCCTTGGTCGCTCACTTCTTTGACCTCCTCTGCCACCTACACTACCTCAAGTCCCTCGACCTCTCCCAGAACTCCCTCACCACCATCGCCATCTCCTACTTATCCAACTGCAGCGGGCTTTCCGGATTAGAGTCCCTCAACCTCAGCTACAATGGTTTGACCGGTCTTCTGCCTACTTTCTCGGATTTGGGGCTTTGCAGTCCTTGAATTTACCGTGGATCCCGGGCTGGAAAAGCCCACCATATTGAAAAGTTTGGATCTTTCCGGCAATTTCTTCCACAGCACCATACCAGCTCTAGTTGGTGGTGCAAGAATTCCGAGCTTGGAGGTCCTCGTGCTCTCCATCAATAGTTTTCATGGCAAAATCCCCCCACGTATTTTTGATTATAAGAACCTCACTTTGCTGGATCTCAGTCAAAATATGCTAACTGGGTCTATTCCGGATGGGATCGAGAGGCTTTCCAAGTTGGAAGTTATCCTCCTTTCTTCCAATAACCTCACTGGGATAATCCCGACTAGTTTGGCAACGATCAAGACCCTGTCTCGATTCACTGCCAACGAGAATCATTTCAATGGCTCGATTCCTCGTGGAATTACTACTCATGTGAGTGTTTTGGACCTCAGCTATAATAGTCTCACCGGGGAGATCCCATCAGGCCTCCTGTCGCCGCCGAATTTAGAGTTTGTGGATCTCTCCAGCACCCTCCTTGAAGGACCCATACCTGGGAATTTGTCACAAAGGCTCTATCGTCTGCGACTAGGCGGTAACAAACTCAATGGAAGCATTCCATCAACAATTGGGAAGCTTTCCAATTTGACATATCTAGAGTTGAATGACAATGTATTGGGTGGAGAGATTTCATCTGGGCTGGGGACTGTAAGAATCTGATGCTGTTGGATCTATCTTCCAATCAGTTGCAAGGGAATTTGACAAAGGAATTGGGTTACCTTGAACAATTAGTGGTCTTGAAGCTTCAAAACAACAATCTTACTGGAGAAATACCTGATGAACTCTTGAAGTTTCGGAATTTGAGCACTCTTGATCTCAGCCAGAACTTGCTTACTGGTGAGATACCCCCAGCAATTTCCAACTTAAAGAAGCTTTCAGTTCTGAATTTACAAAGCAACAGCTTCTATGGTTCAATACCTGACAGCATCAGTAGCTTCGAGAATCTGATAGAACTGCAGTTCAGAAACAGCAACCTAAGTGGAACTGTTCCAAGAATGCCAAAGAGTTTGAGGACAGCTCTAAATCTCGGTAGCAACCTCTGTTAGGATTTGATGTCTCGAGATTCGATCCACGTTGAGCCCACAGCAAAGTCTGTGATGAAAAACGGAGTCTAACGAGATCAAGATCATCTCAAACGGAGCTCGAACGGAAGAAATAGGCGTGAGAAAAGTCGGTATGGAACCCGAAGCGGCGGAGGACAGCTGGCGGCGGGCTAACAGAGCGGCGGTGGCGCGGCCGCCTGCGGCGGGCCGCGGCCGAGGACCAAGTGCGCCAGCGCACGCGGGCCGGCCCAGGCCCAAGCACCAGCGCGCGCAGGCCAGCCCAGGCCCAGACGCACCGCTGGGAGCTCGCAACCCGGTCCATGGTGGACCGGGTGGTGCACAGGGAGGTTCATGGACCGCGTGGACATTTTCCACACATTTCTTATGGTCTATGATACTGTTTTGTGGACCGACGTGCGATCGGAGGGCATGGGTAGTTTTCAATCACGATCCAACGGTCCAGGGCTTGATTTAGGTGTCATCAGGAGTCCTTAACCTAATCTAATTGGATTTTTAAGCCTTTTTAAGACTTGATCACGGAACTGTTTTGGTGGCTTGATTTCTGGTGGCTGTGGGTGCGGTTTCATCAGGTCGAAGACCAAAGAAGAACCCATAGAGAGAGAGAGCAGCGAAGCACTGAGAAGAGAAAGAGCAGGGAGGCTCCTGAATAGCAGACAGCGGTCACTTCAGGATTCAGGGGGTCTTCCTAGAGTGAGAGCTTTTGTAAGAGAGAACTTCTTGAGAGAGAGAATATGGGTGTACGAGGGTTGAGGGTGAGATCTCCTCTTATAATATTTTTTTTTCTTATAGTGAAGTTTGCATGCCCCGTGGAGGTGATCCTTTTTTGGCTGATCCACGTATTTGATTGTTTTGTGTTTTATTTTTTCTTTCTTTCTGCTACATCGTGCGATATCGAAAAGATCCTGAGAGGTAGCATCCTGGCCAGACATCCATCATACAAGTGGTATCAGAGTGAGGCGGTACAAGGATGCAGATTGTAATGGTGGTGAGCAAGACTGAAGATGGAAAAGACAGGATCAATCAAGATGGAGATCAACAAATTTGATGGACAAAGCAATTTCTCCTTGTGGTAGGCAAGGGTGAAGGACGTGCTCATCCAGCAATAGTTGATTGATGCTCTCTTATGCAAGGAGAAGCGGACCACCATAGAAGTGCAGGATTGAAAACAGCTATAGATGCAGATGGTGAGTACCATCCGTATGTACCTAACGGATGAGGTGGTAATCCATGTGCTTAGCGAGACTTTCTTGACGGTGCTGTAGTCGAAGCTCGAGAAGTTGTACATGATGAAATCTCTCACCAACACTCTTTTCATCTGGAGGCAGTTTTACCAGCTACAGATGACTGAGGGACAGAGCGTGCGGAGTATCTCAGCCACTTACAGAAGATTCTCACCGACCTCCTCAATGTTGGTGAGAATATTGAGGAGAAGATCAGGGCACTGGTTTTGCTAGCGTCGCTTTTCCTTTCGTATGAGTCCTTGGTGACTGCTCTTCTAGTAGAGAAGAGCACCATCAAGATGGACGAGGTCACTGTGGCGATACTTCAGAATGAGATTCTCAGGAGAGAGAACCCAGTTTCGAGCTCAGATGACGGTAGCTCAGTTTTGGTGATTTTTGAAAGGGCAGGAGGCGGTAGACGGAGCGATAGGAGATTGCGACGAGAACGGTCCAAGTTTAGAAGGGACTTGAGCAAGATCAGGTGTTACCTGTGTGACGAGTTGGGGCATCTAATCAGAGATTGCTCTCAACTCAAGGATAGGATGATGGCTACTGTGGCAACGGCCAGTAGCGATTCGAAGGAGATGTTCTGTAGATATCTGATGAGGTATCTATTTCTCCCAGCAGTGGATTTTAGATTCTGCATGCACGTATCATGTATGTTGTAGAGAGGAGCAGTTTGACTCTCTGGAGAATAGTGAGGGCACTGTTTATCTGTCGGATGGATAATGCTGTGCGATCCGAGGTATCAGGACGGTCAGCTAGAGGACACATGATGGTGTAGTGAGAAGATTGGGAGAGGTCCGATACATACCCAATTTCAAATAGAATCTTATCTCACTGAGCAGACTGAATTTGAGAGACTACAGAACGGTAGCTGGTGGAGAAATCCTGAAGGTGCTATACGACGATAGGATTGTTTTAGAGGGAAAGAAGGGGAGGAAAGGACATTATTATCTAATGGAGAGCCCAATGCGAGGTGGAGCTTCAAGAGCCAGTGGAGTCTGGAGCCAGATGGAGCTCCAAGTGGAGGTGGATCGGATACGAGATAGGAGACTCGGAAGGACGAGAAGCGACATCGTAAGATGAGATTCTTATTGCCGCATACGATAGAGATGTAATCGAGCGATCTGACTTGACTCTCATGTTTGTCCATCCATAATCAGCAGATAATTGCCTCAGGCATGGGGGCGAGGAGATTCAGAAGCTCTCAGAGTTAGGAGGAGATCAAATATCGAGTCGAAATAGAGATTATTAAGATTTGATATCTCGAGATTCGATCTATATTGAGCCCACAGCGAGATCCATGATAAAAAATAAAGTCTAACGAGATCAAAATTATCTCAAATGGAGCTCGGATGGAGGAGATATACGCAAGAGAAGTCGGCATGAAATTCAGAGTGGTGGAGGACAGCCGACGGCCTGCGGCGGGCCAACGACGGCACGACCACACGCGGTTAGTGTTGGAAACAGTGTCCCAAAGCCAATCGTCAGCCTGTTGACGGTTGTGCTCCTTTTGTATTAGTACATGAATTATAAATAAATAAAAATTATTTTGGTATTTTTTCATCACAAATATTTCATCTTCTAATGAACTCCTATGTTTGGTGAAGTCCTTAGGACTATTTAGACTCGACAAAGGAGGATTTGTCGCTTAGTCCTTAAACCTGTTTGCGACCAAATGATACGTTGTTACCAAGGACGACAACGTTTATCGAGCATAGGTCGTTGTGTGCCATATGGATTGGTTATCCTCATAATCAAGGAGTGTGGAGACACTGATATGGCATACAGGTGAGATATAATGGTACATCTGCACTGAACGTGACCGACTCTGAAGCTATTTCTGCCGTCAAGATTTGGTCCGATGGGATATGGGTATAAATATCCCTCCGACCTGAGACCGCCACGGTGACTTGCAAGCAACTAATTGCACTTAGGCACTGGACTACCTGAATTTCTAATTCAGTGACGGAAGGTTGCTGGGTGTAGTCAAGTACTTGACTTGTCGGTGCGTGTGTCAAGATGGGATTGACTACTCCAGTTTAGGAGCTGTATACAGTCGTATTTTAATTTAGTAAAATCTTGGCCAGGGTAGTCCTAGTGAGGAGTCACAGGACTGATTGAGTTGAGCACGATTCGGATGATCTCATCAGGGTTGACAGTTTAACCCTGAGTCATCCTAAACACAGGGGTCAAAAGGGATGAATTATACGGTAACCATATTTACGTAGGTTCTGAATGTTGTGATTGCGACTATTCGACCTATCCGGTCGTCGGGTACCATTGCTAGATGGTCACTTCGATTAGTACAGGAATTGGTTCTCGTGCTACCGGCTTAGGTTCGAACCTGCAGGGTCACACACATTAGAGGTTCCTTTCTGATCTGATGGCTGATTATGAGTCTTATGTGTATGGGACTCTATAATTGAGAATTAGGATTCTCTGATCATGAGTTCCACACATTTTGGGTACCGGGGGCAAAATTTTGAATTTCAAATTTTGAATTTGAAATTTGAACTCTTCGATCAAGGTTTCATATTGATGGACTTTGATACCCGATTGCCCATCGGATTTGGACTCAATAATTATGAGAGGTTTTATTAGTGATTTGATCGCTAATAACTCAATTTGATTGAGTAATTATTTTTGGATCAAGTTCAATTAAATTGGATTCAGTTTGGATTGACCCGATTAGGTTAAGTGTTGATCTAATCCCTAAGGTGGTTTAGTCCCTGATTTGATCAGGGATTGGGCTTAGTCAATTTCTGATTTGATTAAGATTTTATTGAGCTTAATTAAGCCTAATTAAGTTGGGTTTAATTTAGTCTAATTGTGCTTAACCTATTTTGATTAGGTTGGTTCAATTAAGATCAAACCACCATTTGAATTTGAATCCCTGCACCACCTTAAATCTCTGCGCCCATTTGAATTCACGAGAAGAACTTCTCGTGAATTTTTTCTCATGCAAAGCCCTTCTCATGCCCACTCTTGTGTGCCAATATTTGGATAAAGATGATTAGTTAGCCATTCAAATTCAAAGCGTGTTTGAATTTGAATGAATAACTTATCTCTTGCGCATACATGACATTATCCACTTTAGCACCCCACATCTCACATGAGAAAGAGTTTCTCGTGAAACCTTTCCACGCACAAAGCAGACTCGCACCTTCTCTTCTCACGCCCAAGTGGATAGGGATGAGTTGGTTTTAGTTTGAATTCAAATTTGATTTGAATTCAAATGTGTAACCACTTGTCTTTATCCTCTCACGCGGATAAGACACGTTTTGAACTATTTTAAAAGAGATAGGGAGCTGAGGCGTGCGTAGAAAAATTCTGAGAAAGAAAGTGGGGCGTGAGGAAGCCTTGTGCGTAAAGGTCCAAAACCTTCCGAGAGAAAAAGAAAGAAAAGAAAGAAAATTGAACGCAGGGTTTTTGGTGTGTACCCTAGGGTTTCTACCTAGGGTTCGGGAAGTGAGATTGGTGTGCCACGAGTGTCGTGAGTCCATCAAATTTTAGAGAGAGATCCATCAGTCTCTCAGCCAATCGTGTAGATGATCCAGAGCATTCGAGGAGTCAGCACACATCGATCGAAGGAGTTCGATCAGCATCGGCCATCAAAAGGTGAAATCACGAACTAGCATTCGTAAGGAGCCGATTAGACAGGAGCTTCGTGTGGATGATCCGTAGAGGTCAGACACTAGTGTGGCTGTGACGTGACGATCAGAGCCCTCCAACGGTAATCGACTACCCGCAAAAGGTGATGTGTTCTGAACACAGTACAGTAAAAAGTTTACTGTTTCAAATTTGAATTTCAAATTTGAATGCATGCTGTTGTATTATATTTAGATCCTAGTGTAGGGTTAATTAGTATTAATTAATGAGATTAATTAATAATTCTGCTATAAAATAGTAATTTTAAAAAAAAATTTAAAATTACCATTTTGCCCCTGCACTGAATTTTCGCTTCAAATGGTATCAGAGCATGGTTCTAGAATATGATATACATATGCATGTGTAGATTAAGGTGTAATCTATAAGTTTAAATTTAAAATTTAAAATTTAAAATTTGTTAGAAGTTTCAAATTTGAAATTCAAAATTTAAAATTTGAATTTTGAAATTTGAAATTTGAAATTTAAAATTTGAAATTTGAAATTCAAAATTTGAAATTCAAAATTCAAAATTTAAAATTCAAAGATTAAAAATTCAAAATTTAAAATTTGGTTAAAATTTTAAATTTAAAATTTGAAATTCGAAATTTGAAATTCAAAATTCGAAATTTAAAATTTGAAATTCAAAATTTAAAATTCAAAGATTGAAAATTTGAAATTTGAAATTTGGTTAAAATCTCAAATTTAAAATTTGAAATTTAAAATTTGAAATTTAAAATTTGAAATTCAAAATTTAAATTTTGAAATTGGTATATTTAGATATACTTGATCCAAGTAGCAAGTAATCTAATTGGGTTGGTTGCCATGGCCGTCCGATCATAGGAGAAAAGTAGGGTTTAAAGGCCCTCTCTTCCCATTCGATGGGGTCTCCTATGGCGGTAGGGGTGCCGATGTAATTATATCCCATGCCGATGAAGCAGCGAAAGGACTTAATTATAAGATTTATCATGAATGTGTAAGATTAGATCTAAAAAAAAATCATGATTTATTTTGAGTTATTTTCTGTTATGAAATGAGCAATAGGATTGCTGTTTATGAATTGTGCTGACCCGTTTATGAAATGAGTCAACACATTTGGTGAACAGAAAATAAAATCTTTCAAAATTTGAAAATTATTTTCGAAATGCCAAACCCTGACCCATCAGTCCAAGTACTTAATTAAAAGAATTAAGTGTTGTCTAGTAGATCTAGAATTGTGAATTAAGATCTAAGACAATTACATAAACTTGTGGGTCAATGGGTTAGATGAATTAGGTCTATAATTGGGTTAGACCTAAGGTTAGCTTAAAAAATGGACTAAATGGAGTAATTAGTCAAATCTAATCAAAAGTTGGATTAGATTAGGTCAAGGATACTCTAGACTCAACTTCAATAGTTGTAGTTGAATGGGTCCATGTCTTTAACTAAACCAAGATGGACTTAATTCATGGCTACGCGGTGGAGCCCTATTTACTAAGTTGATCAAAATTAAAACTAATGAACCGGTTGGTGTCTAAGGTAAGTTCGGCAGTTTTGACCAGTGGTTCTTCAGCGGGAGCTACTCGCATTGATTCGATCATTGACGAGTTAATGACAAATCTCCACCACTGATCTCACTTACCTGGCCAATCTGGTAAGTTAGATTTTGATTAGATCACTTGGTGATTAGAGCTCACCCATGTCATTAGGTAAATCAGTGTGACTGATTTAGGTGCTCCTAATGCCAGCTTTAATTAAATCTTTTTTTTTTAATCTGACTTGGTGAAGTCAGTGGGAGGATTGAAATTGGCTGGATGATTTCTTCTCTACTATCCTTTAATAAAATCTTCAAAAATTATTAGGTCCCTAAAATGATTAAGTTATAATGATAACTAAGTCAATGCCTCCCATTAAGTGAGTGATAATGAGTCCATTAGTTCAATGATCATTGGAGGCCCAAAGGCCTGGTGCTCATTGGCTAATGAAATTATCATTCATAATATGATAATTTGGTTGAGTCTTTCTAATGGTGGTTAGGTTGGCCGGCCAAAGTCGGGCCTGATCATTTATTGGTCTGATTCACCAAATCAAGTCATGTTAATGGTTGGACCTAACCAGATCTTTTCAGTGGAGGCCAAAGCCTACTGATTAGGTTCTGGGACAAAATCAATTACTAGAAGTTGTTTAGAGAAACAACTGGTTAAGAACCTACCCATAGATGCACATGGGTTGACCAACCAAAGTTGGGCTCATGTGTAGTCTGTGTGGATTCTAGTACCCATTAAGGAATTAAAGTAATTCTCGAATTGGAGGTTGAGGCTACCAGTTCGTAAAAATATTGGAAAAAACTTTAGACTAAAGTTCAAGTTTTAGTATTAATTTATGTACTAATAGAGGTCTGATTTTTCTTTATACAGCTATGGCCACTACTCTGTCGCTCCGATCATTATTAGATAATGACAAGCTCATGGAACCTAATTTCGATAGCTGGTATCGAAAATTGAAAATCATCCTTGAGCATGAGTGGATCCTTTATGTAGTAACGGATCCAGCACATGAGGAGCCAGCTCTGAATGCTAGTAAGGCGATCCGAGACACTTACCAGAAGTGGCTCAATGATCGCACTACCATCCGATGTATTATGCTGGCAGTAATGAATGACGAGTTCAGTCACAGGTTTGAGAACGCCCAGCCACAGGAGATGCTTCAAATGTTGAACGACTCCTTTGGCATGCCTGACGATGTTGAAAGGCACAAAACTAGTTGTGCCATTTTCAATACTCGGATGAGGGATGGGGCCTCAGTCACTGATCATGTACTGTACATGATCGAGATGATTGAGCGCCTAAGCAAATTGGGTTTTTCTCTGCACGAGCAGCTCGATAAGGATGCGATCCTTAATTCCTTGTCCAAGTCCTTCCTCCCATTCTTTACTCATTTTCGAATGACAAAGCCTGCAGTAAACTACCACGGGTTGTTGGGGTTACTGCAGAACTTTGAAAAGGATTACCAGCTCCATAAGGAGTCGGTGAATGTAGTGGGAGGGTCTACTTCTCGTCGTCGACCCTTTGGGAAGGAGAAGAAGAACAAGAAGAAGAAGAACAAGAAGGTGCAGCCTCATGCTAGGACGGTTGCACAGGGTCAGACCAAGAAGCGCAAGCCCGATCAGAGCCAGGTGGAGTGCTTCTTTTACAAGAAGCAGGGGCATTGAAAGAGGAACTGTCCTCAATACATTGCCTCCCTGGACCGAACAGGCCGAAGAAGAAGCAAGGTAATTATATGATAACTCCTTGCAACTTTTCCATTTGTGATACTACTGCCTGGGTATTGGATACCGAAAGCCCTTATCATATTTGTAATTCGATGCAGGATTTGCAGGTCAGTAGGAGATTTGATGAAGGCGAGAGGTTCTTGAACGTTGGAGATGGAAGCAAAGTTTCAGTTCTAGCTTTAGGAATCATGAGTTTTGTAATCAATTCTCGTAATGTAATTCTGAGTGAATGTCACTATTGTCCAAGCTTTTTATTAAATATTATTTCTGTAGGCCTTTTGGCCATGTACGGTTATGATTTTTTAATAAAAAAAAATATTTGTAATATCATTTTGAATGGTGTTACAATGTTTGTTGGACAATTAAATAATAGAATTTACTTACTATCACAGCCTGTTAATGTGGTTCAAAATTTCGGTAAACGTCCTAGAATAGATGATGTGTCAGAAGTCTATCTTTGGCACTGTAGGCTAGGTCATATCAATAAGAACAGAATAAACAGGTTGGCTCAAGAAGGAATTCTTGAACTTGGTGATTGTGAATCACTTCCAACCTATGAGTCTTGTCTTCTTGGAAAGATGATCAAGTCACCTTTTACTGAAAAAGGTGAGCGAGCCAGTGAACTCTTGGGTCTGGTACATTCTGATATATGTGAACCTATGAGCTCAAATGCAAGAGGTGGATATTTCTACTTCATAACCTTCACAGACGACCTATCGAGGTATGGGTATGTCTACTTAATGAAATATAAGTCGGAGTCGTTTGAAATGTTCAAACTATTCCAAAATGAAGTAGAAAAACAAACTGAGAAGTGTATTAAAATTTTTCGATCTGATCAAGGAGATGAATACCTTTCCAATGAGTTTCTGACGTATCTAGGGGAGAATGGGATTTTCTCTCAGTGGACTCCTCCTGGAACATCACAGCATAATGGTGTGTCTGAAAGGAGGAATCGGACCTTATTGGACATGATTCGATCCATGATGGGATTTGCTGGTCTGTCGATCTCCCTCTGGGGATATGCGCTCGAATCGGCTTGTTACCTTCTAAATAGAGTTCCGAGTAAGTCTGTAGTCAAAACGCCATATGAGATATGGATAGGACGTAAGCCAGTACTCTCGCACCTTAGGGTTTGGGGGTGTTCGCTTATGTTAAACGTTTAATTACAGACAAGCTTGGACCTAGGTCTGACAAGTGTAATTTTATAGGGTACCCAAAAGAGACCAAAAGGTATTATTTCTACCTTGCTGATGAGCAAAAGGTGTTTGTCAGCCTTAAGACAATCTTTTTAGAAAAGGAGTTCCTTAGTGAAGGAACTGTTGCCTCTAAAGTCGAACTTGACGAAGTTCGACAGGTGGAAAATCCGACACATGTTACTGAACCTGAACCGGATTTGATTAGATCAGATCCGGAGTCCATTGATTATGCACCCTTAAGGCGGTCTGGTAGAGTACCACATCAACCGGACAGATACTATGGTTTCTTGGTCCGGGATGGCGATCCTGTCGAACTTGATGAAAATGATGAGGATCCGAACACCTACATGGATGCAATGCAGAGACCTGACTCTGAGAAATAGCTAGAGGTCATGAAATTCGAAATGGAGTCCATGAAGGTCAACGATGTGTGGACATTGGTTGACTCACCCGAAGGAGTGAAACCATAGGGTGTAAGTGGGTCTTCAAGAGGAAGAGGGGCGCAGACGAAAAGGTGGAGACCTATAAAGCCAGTCTGGTTGCCAAGGAATATCGTCAACGTTATGGTATAGACTATGACGAGACATTTTCTCCTGTGGCAATGCTCAAATCCATTCGGATTATACTTGCGATAGCTGTCCATCTAGACTATGAAATCTGGCAGATGGATGTGAAGACAGCTTTCCTAAACGAAGAGCTGGACGAAGAGGTGTATATGATACAACCTGAAGGGTTCACATCCACAGATGAGTCTAAGGTATGCAAGCTACAAAGATCCATTTATGGACTTAAGCAGGCATCTCGGAGTTGGAACATACGTTTTGATAGGACGATCAAAATGTATGGCTTCGTTAAGAACGGAGAAAAGCCCTGCATTTATAAGTGGGCTAATGGTCCAGTAGTAGTATTTTTTGTATTGTATGTGGATGACATTCTTTAATCGAGAATGATGTCCCTGTATTACAGGGAATAAAGATTTAGCTGTCGTCACAGTTCTCCATGAAGGATCTGGGAGAAGCTTCCTACATCCTAGGGATAAGGATCTATAGGGATAGATCCAAAAGGTTGCTTGGCTTATCCCAGTCCACGTACATTGATACTATGCTGAAAAGGTTCAGCATGGAGAATTTCAAGAAAGGCTATCTACCGATAGGCCATGAAATTTCTCTCTCGAAAAAGGATTATCCGACAACACCTCAAAAGAGAGAGCGTATGGGTAGGATTCCATATGCTTCGGCAGTGGGATCTATCATGTACGCCATGACATGTACACGACCAGATGTGGCATACTCACTAGGGGTAGTGAGTAGATACCAATCTGATCCAGGGAGAATCACTGGAAGGTTGTTAAAATCATCCTGAAGTATTTAAGAAATACAAAGGACCAGTGGCTTGTATATGGTGTATCGGACTTGAGACTTATAGGGTTTACAGACTCTAGTTTCCAGTCTGATCACGATGACAGTAAGAGTGTGTCAGGATTTATTTTTACCTTTAATGGTGGGGCTGTCTGCTGGAAGAGTTCCAAGCAGCACACTGTGGCTGATTCAGTATGCAAGGCAGAGTATATTGCTACATCAGATGCTGCCAAAAAGCGATGTCGCTGAGAAAATTCATCACCGAGCTCGGAGTAGCACCCTTCCTTGTTGGTCCAGTTTTGCTCTACTGTGACAGCTCTGGAGCCATTGCTCAGGCGAAGGAACCGAAGGCACACCAGCGGACGAAGCATATTCTGCGTCGCTACCATCTCATCCGGAAGATCGTGGATTGAGGTGACGTCGACCTTCAGAAGATCGACGGAAGGAGAACCTGGCCGACCCATTCACTAAAGCCATTGCAGTGAAGGAGTTCAACGACTATAAGTCGAAGATGGGTATTAGATACTGCACCGATTGGCTTTAGGCCAAGTGGGAGATTGTTGGGAATAGTGTCCCAAAGCCAATCGTCAGCCTGTTGACGGTAGTGCTCCTTTTGTATTAGTATATGAATTATAAATAAATAAAAATTATTTTGGTATTTTTTCATCACAAATGTTTCATCTTCTAATGAACTCCTGTGTTGTGGTGAAGTCCTTAGGACTATTTAGACTCGACAAAGGAGGATTTGTCGCTTAGTCCTTAAATCTGTTCGTGATCAAATGATAAATTGTTACCAAGGACGACAATGTTTATCGAGCATAGGTCGTTGTGTGCCATATGGGTTGGTTGTCCTCATAACCAAGGAGTGTGGAGACACTGGTATGGCATACAGGTGAGATGTAATGGTACATCTGTACTGAACGTGACCGACTCTGGAGCTATTTCTGCTGTCAAGATTTGCTCCGATGGGATATGGGTATAAATGTCCCTCCGACCTGAGACCGCCACGGTGACTTGCAAGCAACTCACTGCATTTAGGCACTGGACTACCTGAATTTCTAATTCAGTGACGGAAGGCTGCTGGGTGTAGTCAAGTATTTGACTTGTCAGTGCGTGTGTCAAGATGGGATTGACCACTCCAGTTTAGGAGCTGTGTACAGTCGTGTTTCAATTTAGCAAAATCTTGGCCAGGGTAGTCCTAGTGAGGAGTCACAGGACTGATTGAGTTGAGCACGATTCGGATGATCTCATCAGGGTTGACAGTTTAACCCTGAGTCGTCCTAAACACAGGGGTCAAAAGGGATGAATTATATGGTAACCATATTCACGTAGGTTCTGAATGTTGCGATTGTGACTATTCGACCTATCCGGTCGTCGAGTACCATTACTAGATGGTCACTTCGATTAGTACAGGAATTGGTTCCTGTGCTACCGGCTTAGGTTCGAACCTGATGGTCAAACACATTAGAGGTTCCTTTCTGATCTGATGGCTGATTATGAGTCTTATGTGTATGGACTCTATGATTGAGAATTAGGATTCTCTGATCATGAGTTCCACACATTTTGGGTACCGGGGTCAAAATTTTGAATTTCAAATTTGAATTTGAAATTTAAACTCTTCGATCAAGGTTTCATATTGATGGACTTTGATACCCGATTGCCCATCGAATTTGGACTCAATAATTATGAGAGGTTTTATTAGTAATTTGATCATTAATTAACTCAATTTGATTGAGTAATTATTTTCGGATCAAGTCCAATTGAATTGGATTTAGTTTGGATTGACCCGATTAGGTTAAGTGTTGATCTAATCGCTAAGGTGGTTTAGTCCCTGATTTGATCAGGGGTTGGACTTAGTCAATTTTTGATTTGATTAAAATTTTATTGAGCTTAATTAAGCCTAATTAAGTTGGGTTTAATTTAGTCTAATTGTGCTTAACCTATTTTGATTAGATTGGTTCAATTAAGATCAAACCACCATTTAAATTTGAATCCCTACACCACCTTAAATCTCTGTGCCCATTTGAATTCACAAGAAGAAACTTCTCATAAATTTTTTCTCACGCAAAGCCCTTCTCACACCTACTCTTGTGTGCCAATATTTGGATAAAGATGATTAGTTAGCCATTCAAATTCAAAGCGTGTTTGAATTTGAATGGATAACTTATCTCTTGCGCATACATGACATTATCCACTTTAGCACCCCACATCTCACACGAGAAAGAGTTTCTCATGAAACCTTTCCACGCACAAAGTAGATTCGCACCTTCTCTTGTCACACCCAAGTGGATAGGGATGAGTTGATTTTAGTTTGATTTGAATTCAAATGTGTAACCACTTGTCTTTATCCTCTCACATGGATAAGACACGTTTTGAACTATTTTAAAAGAGATAGGGAGCTGGAGCGTGCGTAGAAAAATTCTGAGAAAGAAAGTGGGGCATGAGGAAGCCTTGTGCATGATGTGAAGGTCCAAAACTTTCGAGAGAAAAAGAAAAAAAAGAAAGAAAATTGGGTGCAGGGTTTTTGGTGTGTACCCTAGGGTTTCTACCTAGGGTTCGGGAAGTGAGATTGGTGTGCCACGAGTGTCGTGAGTCCACCAAATTTTAGGGAGAGATCCATCAGCCTCTCAACCAATCGTACAGACGATCCAGAGCATCCGAGGAGTCGGCACACATCGATCGAAGGAGTTCGATCAATATCGGCCATCAAAAGGGTGAAATCACGAACTAGCATTCGTGAGGAGCCGATCAGACGGGAGCTTTGTGTGGACGATCCGCAGAGGCCAGACACTAGTGTGGCTGCGATGTGATGATCAGAGCCCTCCGACAGTGATCAGATTATGGTGATCGACTACCCGCAAAAGGTGATGTGTTCTGAACACAATACAGTAAAATGTTTACTATTTCAAATTTGAATTTCAAATTTAAATGCATGTTGTTGTATCATATTTAGATCCTAGTGTAGGGTTAATTAGTATTAATTAATGAGATTAATTAATAATTTCACTGTAAAATAATAATTTTGAAAAAGATTTAAAATTACCATTTTGCCCCTGCACTGAATTTTCGCTTCAGTTAGGTGCGGCCCAGGTGCGGCTGCGCGAGGTCCGAGCGCACAGAGTGCAGCCCAGCGTGCCTGGGCCTGGGCCCAGGCCCAGGCGCCAGCACGTGCTGGCCAGCCCAGGCGACCGAGCGTGCGGGCCGGCCCAAGCCCAAGCTCGCGAGCGCATGGCCAGCCCAAGCCCAGGCGCACTGCTGGGAGCTCGCAGCCTGGTCCACGGTGGATCGGGAGGTGCACAGGGAGGTTTGTGGACCGCATGGGCATTTTTCATGTATTTCTCGTGGTCTACAGTACTGTTCTGTGGACCAACGTGCGATCGAAGAGCACGGGTAGTTCCCAATCATGATCTAACGGTCTGGAGTTTGATTTGGGTGTCATTAGGAGTCCTTAACCTAATCTAATTGGGTTTTTAAGCCTTTTTAAAGCTTGATCACGAAACTGTTTTGGTGGTTGTGGGTGCGGTTTTATCAGGCCGAAGACCAAAGAAGAACCTACAAAGAGAGAGAGAACCACGGTGCTGAGAAGAGAAGGAGCAGAGAGACTCTTGGACAACGGACAGCGGTCGCTTCAGAGGTGCAGAAGAATTTTTTTAGAGAGAGAGCTTTTATGTGGAAGAACTTCTGAGAGAGAGAAATTGGGTGTACGAAGATTGAGGGTGAGATCTCTTCTTGTAATATTTCTTTTTCTTATAGTAAAGTTTGCATGTCCCGTAGAGACGAGACCTTTTTTGGCTGATCCATATTTGATTATTTTCTGTTTTATTTCTTCTTTCTTCCTGCTGCATCGCACGATATCGAAAAAGTTCTGAAAAATTGTATCCTGGCCAGACATCCATCCTACAACCTCTTCAACAGTCGCATACCTTCCTATCTCGGTGATTTATCTCTGTTGGAGATTTTCGACCTCTCAAACAATAAGTTTAGTGTTGAAGTTCCAACTTCTCTTACTATAATTCAAAGCTTGATAGAATTGGATCTCTCTGACAATCTGCTTTCTGGAGTGCTTCCAAATTTTCCTTCGTTTGTCAGAGTCATAACCACTGGAAATAAGGATCTCATCATCTCAAATTCAAGCACTGAAACTATCCCAATGAAAGGAAAACAAAATATTTTACGCATTATTATGGTTATGATTGTGGCTTTTGTTGGAGGCTTCATTGTTTCAGTCTCAGCGGCTGCAGTTATTCAACAGTGCTTGAATCAGGGGAAAAGCAACCGCCAAAATGCAAGGAGACATGCTTTCCACTCCAACAGACTTCTCCCTGAAAACTCATTGAGAGATTGAGAAGGTTCCAGCACTGGCGATACGCCAGAAACCTAAGCTAACAAATGAAAAATATGATGAATATGTTCACATGTAAAGGTAGAAACAATCCAATAAAAGCAATTTTGCTCTTTTTCACGGGATATTTAGTGTATTGAAAGCTCCAGCTACACCGCTTCTTGTACCACATTTCCAAATCATTAACTCTTGGTGGATATTTTCAATTAAAGAGAATAAATAATTGTACCTTGGCATAAATGAGCCAATCACGTTGTACCTCTTTGTAGAAAATACTCGTTCTAGTGCAATGCCCGTCAATGAGAAATCGAGGAAGAAGACCTAACCTAAGAGTATGGTTGGAATCCGATATTCAGAAAACCTTTTTAATCTACCAAGTACGCTGTTGATTTTAAGGATTAAAAATAACAAAATGTTTCAAAATGTTAAAACTGTATATATATTCACACATACACACATACCTGCATGCATGCATACATACATAAATACATACATATATATATATATACATGCGCGCGTATACATACAAATATACATATATGTGCATATATACATACTCCCAAAGCCTCTATTCTCAAACAAACAATCTTCCAAAACTTCCAAGCTCTGGATTAGCTAAATCATCAATTAGATAACAAATAATATACGTCCATCATGCAGGACCAAGCCTGGCCTGTCTGCCACTTGTCAGTTAAAACACAACAATGGGAACAGAGGAAGCAATGCTCTTCAATGGTACTCAAAACTCCAAGCATCAAAAGGGGTGGTATACTTGTCCCAGAGTATCGGTGGGAGAGAAATTCCCGCGGTGCACAACGCGTGCACAATGAACTTCTCATCGGTGGAAACCAACTTTCAAGACTCCAAAAATTCCAGGCTCAAAAAGTCCATTAAAAGTTGGGCCAAGCGAAAAACACTTTCAGGAGAAAGACATCTATTTTTTTTTTTTTTGGATAAAAATCAGTATTGTTGCGGCCAACTCCTGCTGCGCCCATCATCAGAGAAGAACACCTGCAAAAAAAATCTGCACTGATCGAAATTATATCCAGCAGAGACCCTCTGATACTTAAGTCAATGGAGAATAGTGAACAGCAGATAAAGTTTTCAGAAAGACAGTATCAATCCAAAAGTCTCTTATCTAATGCTGTTCATTTGTCTCTTTTTATAGATGAGTTGTTGGTAACCGTTTGTAACGGTTAGACACATGGTCCTGCTTATTTCAGCATTACGTGATCATGGGGTGAGTGATTATACCCACCACTAATCATGTAGTCATTATGTATTTTCTGCATTGATGGTTTCTGATATATCAACTCTATGTCGGCAGTCTAAATTGTCGACTGTATGTCGGCAATTGTAGAAGCCCGAATGACCATCGTTTAGCAACTCTGATATGTCGATGGTCATCAGTTTGAAGTCAGTTGAGTCGCCATAGTCGAGGTATTTGCCGGGGAGGTTGAGATTAGTCGACTATTGGTCGGCCAACCGATTGGTAGTCAATGGTTTGTGCTTATCAAGCCGAGTGAAAGTCGGATGATGTTGAAATTGAGATGGTACTTCTTCTGCGATATAGTTTTGATGGCTCATCGTTCATAACCGGTAGATATCTGATTGGCCGACTGTGAGTAGGGGGAGTCAGTTGAATTATCCCAACAGTTGCCCCCCTCTCCCAAGTTCAAGGTGGCCTGATATGTGGATTGTAACATGGTCTGACACGTTGGATAAAGAGAGTTATCACATGCTATCTCGAGCTCCAGTTCGACTGTAGACATTAATGATTTCTTTGAAAAATGAAGTGTCTCCAGCCGTCTTGTCGTTTCGATAACCGTGAGACCATCATTGGGGTGTCGGTTCGAAAAGATAGTTTGCGTTCGAAGAATCCGATTGATTTGATTCTGATTAGTCGATTTCAGCCACATATCCAGATATCATTGGCTCTGAGCCATTCACATGGATAGAGGTGAGGTGGCATGATCTGGAGGTAGGTGCATCGAACCGTCCGATCGATGATCGATTTTGACATAACTACATATCAAAATCTGGAGCGGTCTTAATTTGAATAACTTCATCCTGACAGTTGAAAGGTTCTATATATATAATATCACTTTCATTTGGATCTTTCATTTCTGCATTTGTCATTTCCTCAACAACAGAAGGCTCCGTCTTGGGTGCTGAGAGCTTCAGGATTTTTCGAAGTCTTCTTTATATTTTTCACATCATTTTCTAGCTCCGGGTTGAGTTTTCGTTCCTCTTCCTTCTAGGTTTTCTTTCTTCTTCTACCATTTTTAATGGCAAGTAGGGGTAGGAAAGGGAGGGTTTCAACTTCTCGAGATAGTCGACCGAAAAATTTGGTTGATGATTTTCTTTCGAATCCGGAGATAGAAGTTTCTTCCTTATCCGAATCCAATATTGATCGACTCCGAGAACAATATCATATTCTGAAGTAATTTCAGCTCTTTACTCCTGGTCCGGATGGTCAGATGAACTCTTCTCCTTCAGGCTAGGTAGCATTTTATGTGGAGGACCTTCAGGCTAGTCTTTACTTCCTGATTTCTGAGTTTGTCTGGAATTTCCTTGACTACTATTATCTTTGCCCTCCTTAATTAGCCCCAAACTCCATTCGATTAATTATCAAGTTTGCTTTATTGTGTCATCTGATCCTGACCAACCCTCATCCTTCTCTTTTCTGAGCTTTCTTTGTCCTTCATCCCCATCTGAAAGCTAAGGACTGGTGGTTCTTTAACCCGAGGAAGGGTTTATCTTTTATTTTCGATCTTCCATATTCATGGGTGGAAGAATCAATTTTTCTTTATCTTTTCTTCGTCATCTTGGGGCTTTCCTTCATCTTGGAGCAATCCAAGAATCGGCCCTAATGAATATAATCGGGTCGATATTATTGATCGAAAAGATTTTCTCCGACTAAAGGACATGGAAGTCCTAGCACAGCGAGAGCTAATGACGAAGCAAGCTCCCTATGATGTCAGACTTAGTTTGATGACCTTTTTAGGTATAACATAGTCGGTCATTTTGCTTGTCATTTATTTTTGAACTCTATAATTGAACTTTTGCTTTTTGATTGCAGTTATGCCTCTGACAGCATGAATCTCAGCCGTCGACGTTCGCCAATATGCTGCCAAGAAGAGAGCAGCGACCAATGTTGGACTATCCTGAATGACAAAAAAGAGTCAGATTGATTCACAGTCGGTACCGGTGAGAGAGCCTGACATTCCATCAGTGGTGGTTCCTGACACTGAGCCAGTGATTGCATTGTCGGCTCCAACAACTCTTCTTCCTATTGAAGTGCCATCGATTGGGATAGAGCCGATGAGAGATGGGGATGTCACGGTCAACATGCCAGTTGCAGTGGCTGAGACGATGTCGATCTTGGTTCTGACAGTGGGGGTTCAAGCCTAGTATATAGTCGCGGTCAAACCAGAACCATCTATTGCCATGCAAACCATTCCTCCAGTGCCTTTAGCTAGAGCACCATCAAGCTTCGATGTCATGGTGGCTTCGAGCAAACGACCGCTAACTGGAGAGAGGAGAAAGACACCGGCCACTTCTACCAATGATGGATCGTCGATGGGTCTCCCCACTCTCTTCGACATCCAAATTCCTATCGGTGTGTTGGCCTTGGCCACTCCGATGCTGGCCAAGCGGCTCATCGAGACTACTCTTCTCTTGACTGATAGGGAGAATAGGAAAGATTGGACCGTATTCGAGATATTTTTCTCCTTTTATCCGACGATACTCGGCATAAGTTGACGATACTTCTTTCTTTCCTTTTTTTTAATCTGACTTGTCTTTTTTTCTTTTCAGTTCGCACATAACGTGCATGCCTTTGGAAAGCGGATATCGAAAAATTATCGAGCTTCGTCGAGTATGGGCGAATGAAACTGTAGCTGCAAATGCCGAGAAAGCTGCCACTGTTGAACAACTCCAGATGGCAACCAAACAGGAGTGGAAACTTCAAGAGGAGATCTCCTGTGCAAAAGCCGAACTGGAGTTGACTAGAGCCGAATTGGAGTCGGTTTAACAAAATTAAGTCCCTTGAATCTCGAATTAAAAGCAAGAAGCACACAATCAATCAACTTCGGAGGAAAAGGGATGGGTGTATTGAAGAATTAGAGTATGAGCGCGGGAGGCATCGGGCCACTAAGGAAAAGTTGGCACAAGCCGATGTAGAGTCGGCATCTGCTAGAGAAGAAGCAGAGTCGGTAAAGAATGTTTGAATCTGGCCATCAAGAATTTTAGAGAATCACGTGAGTATGAGGATGAAATTCTCGAGGATGGATTCATCTCCTATTACGTCGAGTACGAAGATGGTAGCGATACAATTAGAAAATTATATTCGAACTTGGATCTGAGCAGCATCGTCCCTCCTAGTTTGGGAGAAGAGGCTGTCTAAGAGACTGCTGAGGAGACTGCACCAATTAAAATCACACCGACTGCACCAAAATCTACTCCAGCCATTCAAGCTATACCGGAGCTAGCTGCTGCATGCCAAGGGCCACAAAATTGAAGCTGCAGCGGTTACCAACACAGCTGAAGAAGAAGCCGACTGATGATCGATGTAATATCTCTTTTTTTATATTTTTTATAATCAGATAGTCTAATTTTATAATCGATCTTGGATCCAATTTTATAATATTTTTTCATTAAATGAAAAAAAAATTCTAAGTATGAAATCCCTTCTCAATTTCGTTGTGTTGTCGACGTCATTGAATATCAATCGGATTACCAACTATCAATCGGTGTGTTGAATATCGATTAATTGTCGTAGTAGAGTTTGCCTACCAGTCAGATGTCAGCTGACTTAGCTTTTAGGTAAATTTTTTTTAGATATTTAATAGACGGTGGCAAGCTGAATATCTTTCGACGGATCGGAGTCAAGTCAATATATTTCTTACTCGATCGAAATCGAGTCGACATAAAATTTTGCTTAGCTAAAGCCAAGTCGGTATAAGTGATCATTCGATCTAAGTCTATTTTTGTAGTAAAAAATTAAGATGTAGTCGGTACAAATTGGCCGACTATCTATCGGTCTGATGCCATTTTTGTAGCTAACTTGTAGATAATTGAAAATTTTAAGAAGATCCAGAATTTCAATATTTCATTCTGAACATGTCGTACATGTGAACAACTTTATTGAGAGTATATCTTCAAATTATCAACATTTCAAGTTTGAAAAATAGTTACTCCATCGAGAGTTTCTAGTTGATACGCACCCGGACGAAGTGTTTCGGTCACCTTGTAAGGTCCTTTCCAGTTTGAAGATAATTTTTCTTGGTCTAGAGGCTTTGAAACTTCTACTTTTCTTAAGATCAGATCTCTTGGATGGAAGACCTTTGACTTAATCTTTGTATTGTTGTACCGGGATACTCTCTATTGAGCCACTGCCATCCGAACTTGAGCTTATTGTCGAACTTCTAGGAGTAAATCTTGATTAGCTCTCTGACATTCAGAATTACTCGATTCATTGTATTATTTGACTCTTATTGATGGCAATATGATCTCGAGTGGGATTACTGCCTTTCTTCTATAGGTCAAGTTGAATGGTGATTCTCCTGTCGGTATACAAAGAGTTATCCGATATGTCTACAAGATCGGATATAATTCTTCTATTTAGAGGTCTTTAGCTTCATTCAATCTGATCTTGAGACCATGTAGAATTATTTGATTTGTCGCTTCCACTTCACCATTAGATTATGGATGGCCGACTGAAGTGAGCTTGTGCATAATATGAAATTTCACATAAAATTTTTTAAAATTTTGATTGTTAAATTATCGATCGTTGTCGGTGATAATAGTGTGTGGTAGATCAAATCTATATATGATTGATTTCTGAATGAAGTCTTCCATCTTACTTTTAATGATTTGTGCCAAGAGTTCAGCTTCTACTCACTTGATAAAGTAATCAATGGCAACCACTATAAACTTTCTCTGACCAGATGCCGGAAGAAAGAGATCGAGTATATCGATTCTCCATTACATGAAGGACCAAGGTGCAATAATTGATGTCCACTGGCTAGCCAGTTGATGTTGTATGTTGGCATACTTCTGACATGATTTACATCTTCGGATAAGTTCAACTATATCTTTCTTCATGGTTGGCCAATAATATCTTTGTCGCAAGACTTTGTAGGCCAATAATTTGCCCCCCAAGTGATTTCTACAAATCTCTTCGTGAACTTATCGAAATACATAGTCAGCATTTGTAGGTCTCAGACACTTCAGTAAGAGAAGAGAGAATGACCTCTTATAGAGTTGTCCATTCATCAAAACATATTATGAGGCCATCCATCTTAGTCATTTGGCTTCTAAAAAATTTACAGATAGAGTTCCATCAGTCAAATATTGGATGATCGGGTCCATCCAACTTGGTTCGTTATTGATTTGTAGTACTTCTTCAACTTTATCAATACTCGACTATACGTTCAACATATTCAATGAACATTCGATCGAGCAAGCTGAATGAAATAGTTACGAGTCGAGAAAGTGCATCAACTCGAGCATTCTCTGCTCTTGAGATGTGAGAGATCTCAAAATATTTTGAGGTTGATGTAAGATCTTTTACTTTCTGGAAGGTACTTCATTATAATGGGATCACAGGCTTCAAACTCGCCCTTGACCTGTCCGATAATTAGTTGTGAGTCAGTGAAGACCTTCAAGTTGTCAATATCAAATTTTTTAACAATTTTCAAGCTAGCTAAAAGAGCTTCATACACAGCTTGATTATTTGAGGTTTTAAATTAAATCAAAGACATATTCAGTCATGATCCCTTCAAAATTGATGAAAATGGGGCTGGCTCCACTACCTTGTGCATTGGATGCTCTATCAACATGTAGCACCCACACCGATACTAAATTGGCCTTAGGAGTTTCAATTTACTTTGATTTGCCATCAAGTTCATCTTCAAAATTATCATCCAACACGGTGCACTTGACGGTAAAGTCGGTGAAAATTTATTCCTTCATTGATGGTCATGGGTGATATTGAATAACAAACTCACTGAGTTTTATTGCCCACTTTATCATTCGATCAGAAGTATTAGATCGGTACAATATTGCCTTCAACGGCTGATTTGTTAAGACAACTATTGGATGTGCCTAAAAGTATGGTCGAAGTCGTTGTGATGATATGATCAAAGTGTAGATCATCTTTTTCACTTTTGAGTATCATACTTCGGCATTGTAAAGTACTTTACTAGTATAATAAATCGACCATTGAATTCGATTTTTGTCTTCCTGGATAAGTACTGAACTAACCATCTCTGTCGAAGTTGTCAGATAGAGATACAATATTTCTCCCACTTTTGATTTTGTGAGTAGTAGTGGAGATGTCAAATATTTTTTTTAAAATCTTCAAAGGATTGTCGGTACTCATCTGATCATGAAAAATCTTTTGTTTGTCATAAGATCTTGAAGAAGGATAGATATCTTTCTGCTGACCTTGAAATGAATCGACTGAGTGCAGCGATCCTTCCATTGAGTTGTTGTATCTCTTTTTTTGAGCTCGGATGCTTCATATTAATGTTAGTCTTTATTTTTTTGAGATTAGCTTCGATTTCTCATTGTGATACAAAAAATTCAAAAAATCTTCCGACAGTTACTCCAAATGCATATTTAGTCAGATTCAATTTCATCTGGTGTCGTCGAAATGTGTCGAAGGTTTCTTCTAAGTTTCGAACATGATTAGAAGTTTTAAAATTTTTCACCAGTATATCATCAATGTAGACTTTCATGTTGCATCCAATTTGTGTCTTAAACAATCTATTGACTAGCCGTTGATAAGTAGCTTTGGTATTTTTTAAACCTAATGGCATCACTTTGTAATAGTAGATGCCTTTATCGGTTATAAAGGCAGTATACTCCTCATCTTCAAGTACCATCTGAATTTGATTGTAGCCTGTGAAGACGTCTATAAAGCTCAAAAGTCGATGTTCCGAAGTTACATCAACTAGTTGGTCGATCTTTGATAAAGAAAACTGTCCTTCAAACAAGCTTCATTTAAATTAGTATAGTCAATGCAGATTCTTCATTTTTCATTGATTTTTTTCACTATCACTATATTAACGAGCCAATCTGGATAATTAGCTTCTCTAATGAAGCCAACTGCAAGGAGCTTGTCGACTTCTTCATCGATGATCTTCTATCTTTTAGGGGTAAAAGATCTTTTCTTCTACCTCATCGATCTAACCTTGGAATCAATATTCAATCGGTGAGTTATTACTTTCAGAGAAATCTCTGAAATATCGATTGCCGATCAGATAAAAATATCGATATTTGCCCTTAGCAGATTCACCAATTGTCTTTATTCTAGATCAGATAATTGCGATCCAATTTAGACCATCTTTTTAAGATCATCTTCTCTTAATGGGATAGAAACCAATTATTTGGTTAGTTCACCCCTTTCTTCATTTTTTTTTGATCCAATTTATCAACCGACAAAGAATCTTCAGATTGACTGTTCTTCGTAGAGACCATAAAGCAATGTCTAGCAAGTTGTTGATCTCTATGTAAATTTTCAACTTCATTTTTTGTCAGAAATCGAATCAATAAATGATATGTTGATACTACCGCTCTCAAGGCATTGAGTTTTGATCGTCTAAGTATGGCATTGTAAGTCAAAGAAACTCGGACGATCGTGAATGTTAAGAGAATGATACTTTATTGTGGATCTGTTCCTGCAATTAGTGGGAGAGTAATTTTTTCTTCTACGATAACTGCATCTTCAGTGAAACCAACTAATGACGTCAAGATTCTTCTGAGTCGGTCAGTCAGTAGTCGCATTCGAAAGAAAATCAAATAAAAAAGAACATCAGTTGAATTTTTATTATCAACTAAAATTTTTTTATATCATAATTTGCTATCATCGTTAAAACGATGATAGGATCAACATGGAGAGTCTGTATTCTTCAAACATCATCTTTCAAAAAAGAGATGACATTGTCGAGTCGTTGCTTCTTTGCTGACTGTTCTTCAGAAGTTGCCCCCAATCCTTTGGTCGCCTGAAGATCATGTTGATAACTTTCATCATTGATTGATTGTCGATCGTCTCCTCAGATTGTGGCTGAGGCTGTCAATCGGTGAGAAGTTGAGTCAGACGATCTCCTCAAAATTTTTTGAGGTAGCCACATCGAATTCGGGCCTCTATCTCATCCTTGAGCTAAATACATTGATCGATATCGTGATCGTGGTCACGATGAAACCGACAATATTTCTTCTAATCATGACTCCTTGGTGGTGCTTTCATCGATGGGGGATGTCGAAGATACTCTTCTCTTTGGATTTTTATCAGGATTGCACATGAGGAGCAGAAAGAGAAGTATAGGAGTTATACCTACTGTCATAATTATTCGGCCTTGGACTCTATCGATGGGGTGAAGCGCCTTTATTAGTTATCGACCGACTTAATTCAGTCAAAACTCCATCTTTTTTTTATTTCTTTTTCTAACTTTTTTCTTCTGTCTGACATCGATTAGAAGCACCTTCGTTCACACAAATATACTTGTATGCGTGCTTCAAAAATTCAGCATAGGTTTGAGGGAGAGTCTTGTTTAGAGAATAAATAAATTTGGATTCTCTCAGATCTCTTTTCATATTCGAGATGGCCATATCTTCATTGAGATCTCTGACCTTAAGTGTGGCCATGTCAAAGCGAGCCACAAAGTCTCTTAATGTCTCTGTCTCACTTTGCTTGATGAAGAAGAGACTGCCTGATGTTCGTGGCACCTTTCGGCTAGTACTGAAATAGATCACAAATAAATGCTTCAGCTACTCAAAAAAATTAATGCTCCCTGATTGGAGCTAGAACATCAGGCTCGAGCAGCCTTCCAAATAGTAGCCAGAAAGCCAACGCATAGGAGGGTATCAGTTGCCCCCTGGATCATCATGAGAGCTTTATAATCCTCTAAATAATCAATTGGATCAGTGGAGCCATCATATGGCTTCATCTGTGGCATCTTGAACTGAGACAGAATCGGCTCATCCAAGATCCATTAAGAGAGAAGTTGAGCAATGTGGAAGTCGAGGTCATTGGAGGATTTTTTACTTTTCACCTGGAGTCGAACAAGTTGGCAATCGATCTTCTTGAATTTTCACTCGTAGTCATCGAGCCACCATTGTTGGAAAAATTCAGAGGTAGAATTCCTTGAAGAACTTGAGGATGAAGAAGTAGAGGGTGCACGTGGTCTCTTTTCTTTCTTGATACTATGTACATGGGAAGGAGAAAAAGATCACCACGAATAATGAGCGACATGATGAGAATACCAAAAAAATGGTTGCTTGACATGATGAGAATGTCGAGACGATCGTTGTTCTAGGGATAGAGAGGATGAGTGTTGTGGAGGATGACGGCTGTGCCTAGATGCACTGAATGTGCCATCGGCTCCTCCACCAGTTACTGCTGCTACTGCTATTGTGTCTATTATTGTTGAAGGTTGTGTACCATCTCCATTAGTACCTTCATTTGCTACATCAAAACAGTAATTTGCACATCCATAGTAACTACAGGATGTGAAGAGCTGGACTCTGCCATTGAAGGTGGAAGAGGAAGATCTTTATGACGGGAAGATTGTCTTGCGGATCCTGTGGAATTATTTTGAGCTCTGATTTTTGTTATAATTTTTTATTATCTTCTCCTACCTGGCATATCAATCTATTGCAACCAATCTCCTGCTGCGTCCGTCGTCAGAGAAGAACACCAATAAAAAAAGTCTGCACTGACCAGAAATATATCCGACGAAGAACTTTCGATGCTTAAGTCAGTGAAAAATGATGAACAGCAGGTATAATTTTTAGAGAGATAGAGCATCAGCCCAAAAGTCTCTTACCTAATGTTGTTCATATATCTTCTTTTATTGATGAGTTATTGGTAATCGTTTGTAATGATTAGACACATGGGTCCTGCTTATTTCGATACTACGTGATCATGGGGTGGATGGTTATACCCATCACTGATCATGTTGTGGTCATTATACACTTTTACACTGACGATTTCTGGTATACTGACTCTATATCGGCAGTCTGCATGTATCAACTATATGTCGGTAAATATAGAAGTCTGAATGACCATCGATCGCCAACTCTGATATATCGATGGTCATCGATTTGAAGTCAGTTGAGTCACATAGTTAAGGTGTTTGTCGAGGAGATTGAGAATAGCCGACTATTGATTGACCAACTAATTGATAGTCAGTGGTTTGTGCTTATTAAGCCGATTGAAAGTCAAATGACATTGAAATTGAGACGATACTTGTTCTGTGATATAGTTTTGATGGCTCGTTGTTCATAATTGATAGATATCTGATTGGCCGACTGTGAGTTAGAGGAGTCAGTTGAATTATCCCAATAGGTATATTCAAACAAATCTAGTGAAAATACAATCAAAAGAATTAGAAAACAAAATATCCCTAACGGGTGCCAGATTGTCCTTCCCCCTACCCAAATAGACCATCCAAATGGTCAATGATATAGGTAGCCACCCAATCAGCAGCAGTATTTGCATCTTGATAGACATGCCTAGCGATACACACCCGACAATCAGATAATAATACAAATATATCCTTCAAAAGAGGGTAAGCATAGTTATCGCGAGTATAGCCCTGAATTCAAGTCACCACCACAATCGAGTTATTTTCAATGATGAGATGGTCAACCCCCAAGACTCGCCTAGCATGCAAAATCTCAACCCAAGCAGCTCGCAAGTCCACCTTAGGAACTATGGGTGCAAAGAGATGGCTTCTCCCAGCAGCAATCAATCTGGAATCGTGACCACGGATCACAAAACTAGCCCTGCCCTATCCATGCCGTATGCCACCGTGGAAGTTGATCTTTAGATACCTCGAAGGAGGGGGCTCCAAAGTGATAAACATCCATTGGGTTGCTGCACAAGAAGGATGGAATCTCATATCTCTGAGGGTCTGGAGGTCACATCCATCATCTTTGTAGTCAGAATACGGCCTCTTTCTACAATAATCCTTGTTGCGGTACTCCTAGACTCAAACACCAAGTTGTTCCTAGCAAGCCAAATGTGATAGGCCATATACACTGCCCAGGAACCTCCCCCATCATGGTTCGATCCTCCATCACATCACCGTAAGTACTTTAGAAGTGCCTGAATAAGAGCGGCAACCTGAGCAAACTACTGATACAACCCGACAAAATCTAGCCCTGTCTGGCTCTTGAATACAAAATCAGGATGTGCTTCACCGTCTCGTTCTCCAGATCACACTATGGGCAGGTCGACAGGATATTCATACCTCGACCCCTCATAATGGTCCTCGTGGAAGTCAGCCCCAAGCCACCTTCCAAAGAAAAAGGCTCATCTATGGGTGTACCCCCATCCTCCAAATCTATCCGGCATCCATCTGCCTTGTCGGTCCGCTCCAATATAAGCGATAAAGATCTATCATCACCGCTCTTGAAGAACAAAAATATTTCCAAACCCTTACATCTGGACTATTATGAATCGGAGCTGGAAGGGCTAGAACCCGCTCCCCCAACTGCCCCCCAAAGAGATGGGCAACTGCCATAGGATCTCTGAGGAGGTCACAAACCTCATGGAGTCCATCACCTCATGACTGGTGAAAGTCAGCCACGACTGAGATGAAGGTCATCGACCCACTGATCACACAGGAGCCTCACCGATTGACCATCACCAACTAGCCATCATGTCTAGGATATCACCTTCGGAGCGTATGCACAAATCTCCCTCCATAAGAAAGAAGCACCTTGACTAGCATGAATCTCCCTATCCATAGTTCATATCCCATATCTGGACCTCATCATCGTACTCTAAAGGCTCTTCGAATCCAGAAGAAATTTAGCCGCGTGTCGTATAATGAGGGCTTCCTGTCTAGTAGTTAGAGATTGAAGCCCGATGCCTTCATCCCTCAGTGGCTGATACACCACCTCCTACACCAATAGATGTACACCACCCCTGCCTCTCAACCTCGAGCCCACAAAAAGCTTCGAAAAAGCTACTCCATTCTCCCCTCCAATGTCCTGGGTAG
>NC_026001.2:8768140-8809210 GCF_000442705.2 Elaeis guineensis
GCCTAGCGATACACACCCGACAATCAGATAATAATACAAATATATCCTTCAAAAGAGGGTAAGCATAGTTATCCGAGTATAGCCCTGAATTCAAGTCACCACCACAATCGAGTTATTTTCAATGATGAGATGGTCAACCCCCAAGACTCGCCTAGCATGCAAAATCTCAACCCAAGCAGCTCGCAAGTCCACCTTAGGAACTATGGGTGCAAAGAGATGGCTTCTCCCAGCAGCAATCAATCTGGAATCGTGACCACGGATCACAAAACTAGCCCTGCCCTATCCATGCCGTATGCCACCGTGGAAGTTGATCTTTAGATACCTCGAAGGAGGGGGCTCCAAAGTGATAAAATCCATTGGGTTGCTGCACAAGAAGGATGGAAATCTCATATCTCTGAGGGTCTGGAGGTCACATCCATCATCTTTGTAGTCAGAATACGGCCTCTTTCTACAATAATCCTTGTTGCGGTACTCCTAGACTCAAACACCAAGTTGTTCCTAGCAAGCCAAATGTGATAGGCCATATACACTGCCCAGGAACCTCCCCCATCATGGTTCGATCCTCCATCACATCACCGTAAGTACTTTAGAAGTGCCTGAATAAGAGCGGCAACCTGAGCAAACTACTGATACAACCCGACAAAAATCTAGCCCTGTCTGGCTCTTGAATACAAAATCAGGATGTGCTTCACCGTCTCGTTCTCCAGATCACACTATGGGCAGGTCGACAGGATATTCATACCTCGACCCCTCATAATGGTCCTCGTGGAAGTCAGCCCCAAGCCACCTTCCAAAGAAAAAGGCTCATCTATGGGTGTACCCCCATCCTCCAAATCTATCCGGCATCCATCTGCCTTGTCGGTCCGCTCCAATATAAGCGATAAAGATCTATCATCACCGCTCTTGAAGAACAAAAATATTTCCAAACCCTTACATCTGGACTATTATGAATCGGAGCTGGAAGGGCTAGAACCCGCTCCCCCAACTGCCCCCCAAAGAGATGGGCAACTGCCATAGGATCTCTGAGGAGGTCACAAACCTCATGGAGTCCATCACCTCATGACTGGTGAAAGTCAGCCACCGACTGAGATGAAGGTCATCGACCCACTGATCACACAGGAGCCTCACCGATTGACCATCACCAACTAGCCATCATGTCTAGGATATCACCTTCGGAGCGTATGCACAAATCTCCCTCCATAAGAAAGAAGCACCTTGACTAGCATGAATCTCCCTATCCATAGTTCATATCCCATATCTGGACCTCATCATCGTACTCTAAAGGCTCTTCGAATCCAGAAGAAATTTAGCCGCGTGTCGTATAATGAGGGCTTCCTGTCTAGTAGTTAGAGATTGAAGCCCGATGCCTTCATCCCTCAGTGGCTGATACACCACCTCCTACACCAATAGATGTACACCACCCCTGCCTCTCAACCTCGAGCCCCACAAAAAGCTTCGAAAAAGCTACTCCATTCTCCCCTCCAATGTCCTGGGTAGAACAATATTTGAAAGCAGATAAATTGGGATGGAGTTGAGAACAGATCTCACCAAAGTAACCCTCCCCATCATAGAAAGGGCACAAGCTTGCTAACCCTCGAGCCACCCCCGAATCATCATCTCCAAAACATAATTAGCTTTCCTCAATCGACAGTCGAAAATCAAAACACTGAGGTATTGCAGTGTCCCACTATGCTCCCGAATCCTCAGACTCTCGCTAATCCCATGATGAATTTGGGAATGCATCTTAGGGCTAAAGATGACAGCAGATTTGGAGAGGTTTATCTTCTGATCAGATGTCTCACAGTACTCCTCTAGGATCCTCTTGAACCTAGTCATGTTCCGAGCCATGGCCCAATCCACTAGAATACAATTATATGCAGAGAGTATATGCGAGATTGGCTGGGCTCGAGAGGCTGATGCATAAGGATCGAGCATCAGACCCTGGGCCGCAGCATGCAAAGCTCATGAAATAACATTAGCTTATATAGTGAAAAGATAAGAAGATAGGGGATAACCTTATTGTAGCCCAACCATGGAGTGGAAGAATGTCGACGGGGTCCCGTTGATGACAATAGCAAAGGAGGGGCTTTGGATGCACTCCAATATCCAACCAATCTAGAGAGGATGGAAGCTTAAGGCCTTGAGGGCTCCTAAAAAATCCCAACTCATCCAATCGTAGGTTCGTTCCATATCAAGTTTGACCGCCATGAGACTGTGGTGAATGGGGGCACGTTGAAGATCATGCATAAATTTCTAGATAATGAGAATATTGTCGGATATATTACAGCCACCAATGAAAGCTGCCTGTTTCAGACAAATCAATTGGGGAAGATAAGGCTTCATCCTGATTACCATCAACTTTGCACAAACTTTGTATAAGGTTATGCAAAGATTAATCAGTCTAAAGTGGCTTGGCTCTATAGCATCTTATTTCTTTGGTATCAAAGTGATGAAGGTATGCTTCCACATGTCTGGCATGTGGCCGGAGATAAAGAACTCCTGCAAAGCTGCCACCACCTCCGAGCGCATGATAGGCCAATATCTCTTATAGAATAGGGGGAAACCATCAGATCCCGAAGCTTTGTCCTCAGCCATAGACCATACTGCTCTCTGCACCTCCTCCTCTGTCACCTCGCGAAGAAGGTCTCTGTTCTCCTATATAGTAATCAAGCTATTAAGAGGAGGAAAGTGGCTCACCCGATCCTCTCCCAGCTTCATCGTCCAATGAGATTTGAAGAACCGCTCCACCTCCTATCTAATCTCATCGTCACCTGTCAGCCACTGTCCCCTGGTATCCTTGATCACTCAGATTTGATTCCTATGCCTCCCGATGATGGTGGACTGGTGGAAGAACCTCATATTCTGATCCCCCTCCCTAATCCACTGCACTTTGGATTTCTACCTCCAAAGAATTTTTTGCCACCTAAGAAAGGAGCGGTGGGTAGAGAGCAAACCCCAAAGGTCCACCAGCTCCCCCTCAACAAGACCGCCATTCTGACGCACTCCTGGAGCTCAACAATGGAAGCCTCAACCACCTCAAGTCTCTTGAAAATATCTCTTACCTCGGTCCTGTTCCACCTCCTCAGACGTCACCTCGTTAGCTCAAGCCACCAGATCATCCGATATCTAGCATCACCACGAATCGGTAGCCTTCACACCTCCCGTACTATATCCGAAGACTGAGGATAGGAGAGTCAGAACTTCTCAAATCTGAATGGGCTCTGATGGGAGGGAGACGTGTCTGTGATCAGCAAAAGCTGGCAATGGTCCGAGATAATCCTCAGTAGATGATGAATTTGATGGCCTGCATATTGCTGGATCCAACTAGTTATGGTCAAAACTCTGTCAATCCTCTCTTAAACTTTGCCCCCCCCCCCCAATTGATTGTTACACTTGGTGAACCTGGGTCCAATAAATCCAAGATCCACAAGGCCACAAAATTGTATGAAAACCTTGAATTCTTTGGAGCCCACATCATCCACAAAAGGTCTACACCTCTCTTCTCATGAGAACCAATCATACAACTGAAATTATCAGCAATAATTATAGGAAGATTTTGATCAATCACAATCGTCACCTCCCATCAAAAAAAATTTTTGTCTCTATACTCAGTACTAGCATACACTTCGGAGAAGAGCCTAGTGAAGCCATCCATTTCCGTAATAACAATAACAAGTTTCTCTCTCTCTCAAATCCCAGGTAACTTTCAGTCCATTCTAAACGTCTAGGAACCAAAAACTATTTTAAAGTTTGGAGACTTGGTCAGTCAAGCTAGTCAAGTCTGGCCCAAGGGAAAATCCACACGTCTTCCACTTCTCTTCCCATTCCTTTCAATTCCCCAATTTGAGATTGCTTGTGGTGGTAGAATTTTTGAAAGTAAGCTTTTACTGTAAAGATGTTAACAAAAAATTTACTTGTTATTTGATAACTATATTTTTAAAATATTATAGAATTTTAAAATCTATTTGGCAACAAAAAAATACTATAAGTATGAGAAAATAATAATAAATTATATATAATGTAACAATCATAATAGTATGATATGATATAATATAATATAATATTATATTTATTGGTGCAAAAATCTGCCTGCGTCGGAGAAGCAGGAGTCGAGGGAATCGCGGTCGTCGTCGGAACCTGCAAAAGAAGTCTAAACCGGAGGTGGGGTTGCTCCGGCAAGATCCTCCGACGCTCAAGTCAGTTCTCTACCTCAATAAGAATGGAGTGCTCGAACAAAAATTTTAGCAGAGTTTCTAGGTAAAAATGAGAGCTTAGAGAATAACGTATCTGGGGTCCCCCTTTTATAGGCGGAGGGAGCAACAGATTGATAGCGATGTCTGTAACCGTCTGGTCATGGGCTGTCCAGGGTCAGGCGGAGTTTGTTGCGAAGAGTAGTGGAGTAGACCCGTGGCTATCACCGAAGCGTGCCACGTGGAGTCTGCCGCAGGGAGTGGAGCGGCGTCCGTTGTCGCGACTTGCCAGAGGATGGAAGAATCGCGCGGTATCCATCGCAGAAAGTGGAGCAGGATCGTGGGCATCAGAGCGGTCTGCCAGGGAGTAATGGAGCTGCGTGGAATCCGTCGCAGGTAGTGGAGCAGGATCATGGCCGTTGCTGCGTCACGCCAGGGAGTGCAGACCTGTCGGTTGAAGTTCGGCTGGAGTGTCTGGCGGAGAGGGGTGGTTAGCTATCCATTTGAGAGGAGCCCGGAGTCCGACGCCCGGAAGAGTCCAGATGAAGTCTTCCTTTAGCCGAAGTCGGAGACGAGGCCCGGCTCCCGCAGGGGTCCGGGCAGAGTCTTCCTGCAATTAAAGTCAGGGGCAAAGTCCGGCTCCCGTAGGAGTCCGGACGAAGCTTACCAGCAGTTAAAGTTGGTGACGGAGCCCGACTCCCGTAGGGGTCCGGACGGAGTCTGCTTGCGGTCGGAGTTATGGGCGGAGTCCGGCTCCCGTAGGAGTCCGGACGAGGTCTGTCTGCAGTCGGAGTCAGAGATGAGGCCCGGCTCCCATAGGGGTCCGGGCGGAGTCTTCCTGCAATTAAAGTCAGGGGCGAAGTCTGGCTCCCGTAGGAGTCCGGACGAAGCTTACCAGTAGTTGAAGTTGGTGACGGAGTCCGACTCCCGTAGGGGTCCGGGCGGAGTCTGCCTGCAATTAAAGTCAGGGGCGAAGTCCGGCTCCCGTAGGAGTCCGGACGAAGCTTACCAGCAGTTGAAGTTGGTGATAAAGCCCGGCTCCCGTAGGGGTCCGGGCGGAGTCTACTTGCGGTCGGAGTTGTGGGTGGAGTTGGCTCCCATAGGGGTCCCGACGAGGTCTGTCTGTAGCCGGAGTCGGGGACGAGGCCCGGCTCCCGTAGGGGTCCGGGCGGAGTCTTCCTGCAATTAAAGTCAGGGGCGAGGTCTGGCTCCCATAGGAGTCCGGACGAAGCTTACCAGCAGTTGAAGTAGGTGACGGAGCCCGGCTCCCGTAGGAGTCCGGGCGGAGTCTGCTTGCGGTCGAAGTTGTGGGCGGAGTCCGGCTCCCGTAGGAGTCCCGACGAGATCTGTCTGCAGCCGGAGTCGGGGATGAGGCCCGGCTCCCGTAGGGGTCCGGGCGGAGTCTTCCTGCAATTAAAGTCAGGGGCGAAGTCCGGCTCCTGTAGGAGTCCGGACGAAGCTTACCAGCAGTTGAAGTAGGTGACGGAGCCCGACTCCCGTAGGAGTCCGGGCGGAGTCTGCTTGCGGTCGGAGTTGTGGGCGGAGTCCGGCTCCCATAGGAGTCCCGACGAGGTCTGTCTGCAGCCGGAGTCGGGGATGAGGCCCGGCTCCCATAGGGGTCCGGGCGGAGTCTTCCTGCAATTAAAGTCAGGGGCGAAGTCCAGCTCCCGTAGGAGTCCGGACGAAGCTTACCAGCAATTGAAGTAGGTGACGGAGCCCGGCTCCCGTAGGAGTCCGGGTGGAGTCTGCTTGCGGTCGGAGTTATGGGCAGAGTCCGACTTCCGTAGGAGTCTGGACAAGGTCTGTCTGCAGCCGGAGTTGGGGACGAGGCCCGACTCCCGCAGGGGTCCGGGCGGAATCTTCCTGCAACTAAAGCCAAGGGCAAAGTCCGGCTCCCGTAGGAGTCCGGACGAAGCTTACCAGTAGTTGAAGTTGGTGACGGAGCCCAGCTCCCGTAGGAGTCCGGGCGGAGTCTGCTTGCGGTCGGAGTTGTGGGCAGAGTCCGGCTCCCGTAGGAGTCCCGACGAGGTCTGTCTGCAGCCGGAGTCGGGGACAACTCGTGAGGGTTAATCCCGTTGAGAACTTCGGCTGAGGATATTTTATACCCAACACCAGTCCCCCTACTTTCGAGTTTGAATTTCGAATGAAGTACAGAGAGGTTTGCACAGCTGAAGTTGCCCCCTTGAATCTTGTGCGCGGCCGTCCTCAGATATTTTGGCATTAAATATGCGCGTGCTGGAGTCTTTTCGAATCGGGGTGATACGAAGGGACCCTTCGAAATTCCTGCCGATACGCTGGCCCAGGTACGGCACAGTAATGGCTCTATCAGCCGTCAGCCACTTTTAGCCGCCTGCCGTGGTGAGTGGGACACGTGTCGAGCGCGGGCCGGCCTGAGGGGATTCGCGATCATTATGGCACCGAATCCCAGGGTCTATTTAAACCCGTCCTTCCACCTTTAGGGGCCCTATTCCGCTTGAGAATTCTATCGGTATCTGCCCTTTCTTCGAGAGCCCTGATTCTCTTGGCGTCTTCTTGGGCCATAGGCATCCTTCGAGTCATCCCTGTCCTCGCCCCTCTGCATCCCTCATAGCGATCTAGGTTAGTCCCAGAACCTTCATTTTTCTTCCCACCACTTAGGGGCCTTTTTTTTGCTATTTTTTTCTGTTGTATTCCTCTGAGTTAGTCTCCTGTGACCTCTCGTCCTTTGTCCTGTCCATTTTCTTCGGGATCATCAGGGTCTTCATTTGAAGGTATTCAAATATCTTCCGGTACTTTTGCTTCCGACGGTTCCGAGAGTTCTTCCGCCTCAACCCCCCAGGTCCCCCATTCTGTAGATGAACCCGTACCAGGGGCGGGGCCTCGTCCGATTTTTGCGCCAGGTGCCATTCCCTGCTCCTTGACTCCGGATGAACTCCTGCTGATAAGGATTCAGTACGGAGTTCCTCCGGAGTATGACCTGGAGCTTCCTGGCCCCTCCGATCGGGCTAGCACTCCCCCACCCGGTCGCTTTTGCCTGTATCAGGAGGCGTTCCGTGCCGGACTCCGGCTTCCGCTTTCACCCTTTGTTGTTGCCCTTTTTCGCTTCTTAGACATCTCTTTGGCTTCAGTGGCTCCGAATTCCTTTAGGTTCTTGATTGGGTTTCTTTTCCTTTGCCATGTAGTTGAAGTTCCGCCATCTCTTTCTTTGTTTAGGCATTTTTACACTTTTAAGCATCACCCTTCGACAAAGGACTGGTGGTATTTCTTCTCCCAGTTTGGCAAAAAGAGGTTGCTGAAAGGCGCTCCCTCTTCAATCCACAACTGGAAGGGAAATATCTCTTCATCCACTGCCCGACCCTGAGGCTGGACCTGCCCCCTTGGGGCTCTCTGAGGGACTCTGTCCGTCGGGCTCCCAGCCTGGGAGAGGACGACCTTCAGGCCGCCCGGAAGCTTCTCGCCTACTCCGCTCCTTCCCTTCCCTTCCCAACCTTCTGAGGGAGCAATTTTTATTCAACATCGGCCAGAGCCCCCAGGATCCTGCGAGTACTTCATCTTTTCTTTCTCTTCTTTTCTTCTGTCCTTCTTCTTTTTCTTTCTTTTTCTTCTCTCTTCTTCCTTCTCTTTCTTTTTCTTTCTTTTTTTTTTTGTGCCACTGCTTCCTTTTTCATCCCAGTATTGATTTCTGATCTCTCTCCCTTTTATTTTTTTTTATTATTTTTTTTTTTAAGAATGGATACCGAAGCAGCACGGATGCTCGCCAGGGGCCTCAAGGCCCACAAAAGAAAAGGTGCCGCGATCTCCAGATCAGCAAAGAAGGCTAGAATGGAGGAGACGAGCCTGGCCACGCCTGTCCAGGCGGCCCCCGCGATCGACGTTCCTTCGGACGTCGAACCAACGGCCCCTGGGCCTCTTCAAGGAGTCCGCCGACTGGGGCTCCCGTTTCGGGGGTCTGCTCCATGGAGGCACCCGTAGCCGAGAGGGGGAGGAGAAGGAAGTCGGTGGCCCGCAGGGTGGGTAGCCACCGAGCCACCGCTGACGAGTCCCTCAGTTTCGAAAAGGAGCCGGAGAATCCCTTCAATGACAGGGACCTGATCAAGCGGTTGATCGACGGCTGTATTCTGCCTGAAGTCGTCGAGAGGATCGACCGCGCCGATCCTGAGCAGTGGGTTTGGGACTCTCTAGGGTCCTTCCTCGAGGTAAACAAATCTTCATTTAACCGGCTATTCGACCCTTGTTCTGATCCCCTAGCCATCCTTGTAGATTGGGCAGCAGCTCCTCGCCAATATCGAGGCGACAAATCGGGCGAGGAGGGATGCCATCCAGGTGGAGGAGCATCGCCGGGCCGAGGTCGCTCGCCTCAAAGAAAAGGCAGTCGAAGTAGTCGCCCTCCAAGAGGCCTTGGAAAGAGAGAAACAAGCCCGGGAGGAGGAGAAGCAGACCTTGGAGGAGACAGTGAGAAAGGCGGAGGCCGAGGTCGCCAATTTGGCTGAGCAGATTCCAGTCCTGGTCTCGGAGGCCAGGGTTCTTACGGTAGAGGAGTTCAAGGCCTCCACGGAGATGAGGGACCTGAATGTCCGATTCAGCCAGGAGGCATTCATCAAGGGATTCGAGCTCTGCCAGGAGAAGGTGGCCAGAAAATTTTCGGAGCTCGACCTCAGCTTCCTGGGTGAGGAGTCTGAAGATAAGGTCAGTCCCTCTCCCGCTACCACTGCTGCCGCAGCCCCCCTTCCAGGAACATCGAGCTCTCCAACTCCTGCTTCTAAGGTCTGAGACCTCCGATCTTGTATCTTTCTTTTACTGCTATTTTTCTTTTCCTTTTTGTCTTCAAGAATCATTCAATCAATAAAGTTGAATTTCTTATCGTAGATGGCTTCTCCTTCCTTCCTTTCTTCTCTCTGCTTTTCTTTCTGTGATGAGATGCATCTTGACGCTTTGTCTCCCAATGGCAGTGCCCTGCCGAAGCACTTTCCCTGCCCCTGGGGATCCCGCTGAAGTCCACGATCCGCGACTGAGGAAGGAAGTTCTTCATTTGACAAAAGGGGCGAAGAAGATGGAAGGCGAGCTTCGCAGGTTGAGAGAGGGTCATTCTGAAGCCACCGCGGAGGCCACCCGCTTTTGGAATCTCCACATGAAGGGGATCATGGAGTATAGCCGGAGGAAGGCAGACTTCGCGAAGGAGCTTGAGGAATACAAGAAGAGCGCCAGCGATCGAATTTGGGCTCAAGCTGCCAAGATTAGTGCTCTCAGAGTGGAACTGTCGGCTGCGAAGGAGAGGATCGGCCAGCTGGAAGGAAGTTCGTCCCAGCTCTTGGCTCGGTCCGACGGCGACCGGGAGTGGTCGAAGAAGGTCTTCGACCTTCAGCAGCAGTTTCAGGACGCCGAGGTGAGCCACGACGTGCATCGGGCCGGTTGGCGCAGGCAGGTGGATGAATATAAAGGGAGACTCAGGGTGGCGGCCGACGAAGTCGCCCGTCTTCAGAGGCAGCTGGCTGACAGGGCTCAGCTTACTTCTGCTCGGAATTCTAATGAACTCCAGTCCCTAAGAGAAACCATCGAAGGGCTTTCTGTTGCCCTCGGGGAAAGGACGGCTGAGCTGCAGTAATTGAAGATCCAGCTGGCATACGAGCAGCAGACCGTCACGGATGCAGAGGCAGAATCTGAGGTCCTGAGAAAGAGGCATCGAGAGGTGGAGACCGAAAGCCAGCGACTTCATCGGGCGCTCCAGGATGCGCTGCTGAAAAAGAGAGAGCTAGAAGAAGAAGTTGAGAATCTGAGGCAATCCTGGATAAGGGGTGGAGTAGATAATTCTAGGTCGGAAGGAGCAGAGCTTCCCTAGGGCTCTTCTTGGCCTTCCATCTTTTCATGTATACATTTTTTCTTTTGTTGTTTTGTCTCGCTTTTGTCATTTTGCTTTTCTTCCTTTGGCCTTCTGGGCTTCATGGTGTATATTTCGCAAATGGAATGAAAAGGAGATTTTGTATTACCTCGTCTGCATATTGTATTAAATTATCGTCCGTCGAACTTCTCTTGTCGTTCGACTTGTCCGATGTTGACGTCGATTGGAGGTGCCCAGTCGTCGATGCGCTGGTTTGCTTTCCTCATCGTTCATGGCCGTAGGCTCGAGCTTGGTGGTCCGAACTCCGCATTACTTCGGAGGCGTCGCTGTCTTCTTAACCTGTGTCGAGAGCCTTCTTAGAGGCCGGGGGTGTTTGGTAGGAACTTTCCATCTTTGTTGAGACGAGGTTCCTTAGGTCTTTGGTGTGGTTTGTCCTTCATCTGTTTTCGACATAGTTCGTCGCTCTTTCTTTTTAATTTTTCTCCTCTTTTCAGAGTGAGGGCCCTCCCCTTGCTTTTTGCGGGGTTGCGTAGAAGTGTGAAGGTGCCGCTGAGGGGCCTTTCCCCTTCATCCGATCTTGTTGGACGGCCGGGTTTCATCACCGTCAGGACGAGGTTCTCCTTCCATTCCTGACGTAGTCGATCTCAGCTCAGGTTAGGACGAGATTCTCCTCCTGTTCCCAACGGGGCCGCGGGGGCACATAAGGGCCACTACAAGGGTCTCTCCCCCCATCCGGTCTAAAAGAATCGGGCCTTCGACTTTGCTCATGTCAGGACGAGATTCTCCTCCTGTTCTTGACCTGGCTGTGGGGGCGCATTAGGGCGTTGTAAGGCCTCTCCTCCCATCCGGTCTAAAAGAACCGGGCCTTTGACTTTGCTCATGTCAGGATGAGGTTCTCCTCCTATTTCTGACATGACTGTGGGGGCGCATTAGGACGTTGTAAGGCCTCTCCTCCCATCCGGTCTAAAAGAACTGGGCCTTTGACTTTGCTCATGTCAGGACGAGGTTCTCCTCCTGTTCCTGACATGGCTGTGGGGGCGCATTAGGACGTTGTAAGGCCTCTCCCCCAATCCGATCTCAAGATAATCGAACTTTCATTTTAGTTATGTTAGGATGAGGTTCTCCTCCCGTTCCTAACATAACCTTGTTTAAATTGTTTGAAGGGGTTATCCCCAGTCGTAACAAATCCATGCCAAATGGGAGGAGCATGCAAAGTCGAAAGGAATTTAGATTCAGGGCAAAGTCGTAAGCGATACATTTACAGATTTTCGAGTTCCATGGTCGTGGAAGGTCTGCTCCTCCTTGAGGCCCTCCGACGATGGAGTCGATGGTCCCAATTGGAGGCCGATCTCTGAACTGCTCCTCCCTCCTTGGCGGGTCAGGTTACGGCAAGGCCCTTGGCCGATCTTCTCTACCCTCAGGCCGGCATCGGATGAACCTGTCGAGTCGACCTCGCCAGATGAGCTCCTCGATCTTATCTCGGAGCTGGATGCATTCCTCCGTGTCGTGGCCATGGTCGCGGTGGTAGAGACAGAACTTATTGGGGTTGCGCTTTCCAGGGTGTGTGCGCATCCTCTCTGGCCTAGGGAGCTGCTCCCTGACCTCCATCAGTACCTGGGTCTTCGAGGCATTGAGGGGGCGTAGTTGTAGAATCTTCTCGGTGGAGAACCCCGCCGAACCCCGCGATCCGGACTTCTCTACCTACGTACCCGAGGTGGAGTATGGGCACGCTTGTGCCCAGGAGGGGATCGAGAACGCGGCCGAGCTTCTCTCAACCTTTTTTCGACTGCGGGCTTACTCGAGTCTCCCGCCTGCCGCTCTCTCGCAGTCTCCTCATCCTTCATTTTGAAGGCTTCTTTCGCTCGGACGTACCCTTCAGTCCGAGCCAACAAATCAGCAAAATCCCTGGGGTACTTCTTCTCCAGGGAGAACAAAAGGTCATTCTTCTGAAGGCCGCCCTTCAGAGTGGCCATTGCGACTGATTGGTCCAAATTTCGGACCTCCAGCGCAGCGACATTGAAACGGTTGATGTAGGCCCGAATGGACTCCCCTTCCCTCTACTTGATATTGATGAGGGACTCCGAACCCTTCCGGGGGTGCCGGCTGCTGACAAAATGGGCCACGAATTGGTGGCTCATCTGATCGAAGAAAAAGATGGTACCCGACTTCAACGTCGAGTACCAATTTTTCGCCGCTCCCTTCAAGGTGGATGGGAAGGCTCGGCATAGAATAGCGTCGGGAGTGTCATGAAGCAGCATCATCGTCCGGAAGGCTTCCAGATGATCAACCGGATCCGAAGTCCTGTCGTAGCTTTCGAACTGGGGGAGTTTGAAGTTTGGTGGGATCGGTTCCTGCATGATCATTTGAGAAAAGGGAGGGTCAGTGCAAATATCCTCACCATAAGTGGGGAGAGCGTGGCGGAGTTTTTCGATCCGTCGGTTCATCTCTTGGAGTCTCCGATCCAGAAAATCCTCTCGACTTTGGGTCTCGAGGGTCCTCTGGCAGAATGGGGGCAGGGATCTTCCAGGGGTGGAGTTGTGATCCGATTGAGGACTCTCCACCCTCGGGTTCGTCTTCCCAGGAAAGATGGGACGGCTGGCCCAAGTGGCCTGCCCCACCGCCGAATTCTGGTGTTCCGATGACACCCTTTCCAGGCGCACTGATGCCTGCAGCTGCTACTGCTGCTGCATGCCCTGCACAGCTTCAGTGAGGACTCTGACCTGCTGCACTAGCAGATCAAACTGCTCCGCGCCGACCGCCATCGCCAGAGGAGGAGGAGGAGGTTGGAAAACAGGAGGTGAGGCCGGAGAGCCTGAGATCTGGCTGCGGAGGCCGTGGATCGTCGCATGGACGCCTTGCGGGGAGGCATCGAGCAAAGACCAAGTAGAGGAAGGAGGAGAGGATGTCGAAAAAGATGTCCGGAGGCGATCCCATTGAGCGCTCCTTTAAGAACAAGGATACTGCGAAGACACAGGCCCTTCCTCTAGCGCCAATCCTGTTGGTGCAAAAATCTGCCTGCGTCGGAGAAGCTGGAGTCGAGGGAGTCGCGGTCGTCGCCGGGACCTGCAAAAGAAGTCTAAACCGGAGGTGGGGTTGCTCCGGCAAGACCCTCCGACGCTCAAGTCAGTTCTCTGCCTCAACAAGAATGGAGTGTTCGAATAAAAATTTTAGCAGAGTTTCTAGGTAAAAATGAGAGCTTAGAGAATAACGTATCTGGGGTCCTCCTTTTATAGGCGGAGAGAGCAACAGACTGATAGCGATGTCTGTAACTGTCTGGTCGTGGGATGCCCAGGGTCAGGCGGAGTTTGTTGCGAAGAGTAATGGAGTAGACCCGTGGCTATCACCGAAGCGCGCCACGTGGAGTCTGCCGCAGAGAGTGGAGCGGCGTCCGTTGTCGCGACTTGACAAAGGATGGAAGAATCATGCGGTATCCGTCACAGGAAGTGGAGCAGGATCGTGGGCATCATAGCGGTCTGCCAGGGAGTAATGGAGCCGCGTGAAATCTGTCGCAGGTAGTGAAGCAGGATCGTGGCTGTTGCTGCATCACGCCAGGGAGTGCAGACCTGTCGGCTGAAATTCGGCTGGAGTGTCTGGCGGAGAGGGGTGGTTAGCTATCCATTTGAGAGGAGCCCGGAGTCCGGTGCTCGTAAGAGTCCGAACGAAGTCTTCCTTTAGCCGAAGTCGGAGATGAGGCCCGGCTCCCGTAGGGGTACGGGCGGAGTCTTCCTGCAATTAAAGTCAGGGGCGAAGTCCGGCTCCCGTAAGAGTCCGGATGAAGCTTACCAGCAGTTGAAGTTGGTGACGGAGCCCGGCTCCCGTAGGGGTCCGGTGGAGTCTGCTTGCGGTCGGAGTTGTGGGCGGAGTCCGACTCCCGTAGGAGTCCAGACGAGGTCTGTCTGCAGCCGGAGTCGGGGACGAGGTCGGCTCCCGTAGGGGTCCGGGCGGAGTCTTCCTGCAATTAAAGTCAAGGGCGAAGTCCAGCTCCCGTAGGAGTCCGAACGAAGCTTACCAGTAGTTGAAGTTGGTGACGGAGCCCGGCTTCCGTAGGGGTCCGGGCGGAGTCTGCCTGCAATTAAAGTCAGGGGCGAAGTCCGGCTCCCGTAGGAGTCCTGACGAAGCTTACCAGCAGTTGAAGTTGGTGACGGAGCCCGGCTCCCTTAGGGGTCCGGGCGGAGTCTGCTTGCGGTCGGAGTTGTGGGCAAAGTCCGGCTCCCGTAGGAGTCCCGACGAGGTCTGTCTGCAGCCGGAGTCGGGGACGAGGCCCGGCTCCCGTAGGGGTCCGGGCGGAGTCTTCCTGCAATTAAAGTCAGGGGCGAAGTCCGGCTCCTGTAGGAGTCCGGACGAAGCTTACCAGCAGTTGAAGTAGGTGACGGAGCCCGGCTCCCGTAGGAGTCCGGGCGGAGTCTGCTTGCGGTCGAAGTTGTGGGCGGAGTCCGGCTCCCGTAGGAGTCCCGACGAGATCTGTCTGCAGCCGGAGTCGGGGACGAGGCCCGGCTCCCGTAGGGGTCCGGGCGGAGTCTTCCTGCAATTAAAGTCAGGGGCGAAGTCCGGCTCCTGTAGGAGTCCGGACGAAGCTTACCAGCAGTTGAAGTAGGTGACGGAGCCCGACTCCCGTAGGAGTCCGGGCGGAGTCTGCTTGCGGTCGGAGTTGTGGGCGGAGTCCGGCTCCCATAGGAGTCCGACGAGGTCTGTCTGCAGCCGGAGTCGGGGATGAGGCCCGGCTCCCATAGGGGTCCGGGCGGAGTCTTCCTGCAATTAAAGTCAGGGGCGAAGTCCAGCTCCCGTAGGAGTCCGGACGAAGCTTACCAGCAGTTGAAGTAGGTGACGGAGCCCGGCTCCCGTAGGAGTCCGGGTGGAGTCTGCTTGCGGTCGGAGTTATGGGCGGAGTCCGACTTCCGTAGGAGTCTGGACAAGGTCTGTCTGCAGCCGGAGTTGGGGACGAGGCCCGCTCCCGCAGGGGTCCGGGCGGAATCTTCCTGCAACTAAAGTCAGGGGCGAAGTCCGGCTCCCGTAGGAGTCCGGACGAAGCTTACCAGCAGTTGAAGTTGATGACGGAGCCTGGTTCCCGTAGGATTCCGGACGGAGTCTGCTTGCGGTCGGAGTTGTGGGCGGAGTCCGGTTCCCGTAGGAGTTCCGACGAGGTCTGTCTGCAGCCGGAGTCGGGGATGACTCGTGAGGGTTAATCCCGTTGAGAACTTCGGCTGAGGGTATTTTATACCCAACAATATTATATGGTAGCATAATAATATAAAATAATATAATAATATACTACTATACCATTATAACAATAAATATAATATAATATATTTGTTATCAGTTAATAATTATAACATAATATTTTCATCTGATTTTATAATTATTTTATATTAATATATTACTATATATATAATATTATTAAAATATGAATTGAATATTATTATTTTAATATATTATATAATATATTTTATAATTTTGCTCATTCAAACAATCTTTCAACATATTTTTGAAAATGCTTTTGGAGTAAGGCCAGGGGTATATCTCTCATGTAATAAAAGCAGTCACCTTCTTTCGTACAAATCCACTATTAAACCATCTAATGATCACTTTGATATTTATATCGAGAAATGGATGATGGTATGTAGAGTATTTTAAAATCTATATATTGGATGATCCAACAATGGATATGTATCAAAAAAAAAAAAAAAAATTCTTCTTTCATGTCAAAAATATGGCCCTATATTATAGAAAAATATTTTAAATTAAAATTATTTTTAATAAAAATTTTAAATTTTTTTAGATTTTTTTAATAAAATATTTATCTAAATTTTATAAATATTTATTTTTTTAAATTCAAGAGAGTGCTTTTGGCATCTGTTTTTAAGTCTTTTTTGATCCGTTCCTACGAGAAAATATTTTTTACGGTGATACTATGTTAAACTTACCGTAATTCAATAAAAATATTTATATTTTATCAAATATTATATATGTTATTAATTCTTGTGAATGATGTCTCGTATTAGCCATCGATTTTTTATTTTTAATTGGGTTGCGATAATTTTGAGGTGATTGGTTCCTACCTGGTCTTTCTCTCAGTGTTTTTTCCATACGTACGTTATTTCTGTCACGCCCCAAATTCGAGACATAACACGGCCATGCTATCGAGGGATGGAGCCCACGATAACAGAAGCCAATCCATCATAATCATCTAAAATCCATCAAATAAAAAGATTCAATTCTATTATTCATCAAATAGTCGAACCAATACTGGTTCAGAGCATCTAAATCCAAAAGCAAGTACTAACCCGAATCTCAACATTTATAAATAACTACAAATTCATGATTATAAAATAAATTAAACTTCTGCTATCAAATTTTCAAGCTTGCTATACAGATCTCCAAGCCTGGATTCCTTTTGCCGATCCTAACCTTATTCCTTTGTTCAAACAAAAAAGAATATGAGCTACACTAGCCCAGTAAGTAAAACTTGCGCTTCCTTATCGATCAAGCATAAGTTTTTCATGATAATGTAATATTTAAAAAATAACAGATAATACAAAATAAAGTATTTCATAGAGCATATAACAAAATAAGTTATAAACTCATCATGAATGCATAAATCATGTATATTTACAATCATGAATCGTAAATCATTTTCATCGTGTATTCATGTCATATTTAAAATATTGCTCACAGATATTCGTGCTAAGGTCACTATTATACCCTGACAGGGTCATATTTCTTAATCGACAGAGTTCTTAATTCATGTGCCAACTTTATACCCGCTGGCAGGGCCATGTTTCGTGTGGATACTAGCTCCGGATGTCGACCTTTCCGAAGGGATTCATTCATAGCCATCTGAGAGCCTTTGAAATCATTATATCTTTTTCTTAAAGCATACATATACATAGATGGAAAAATATAAAATTCATGCTTCATAATCATGCTATTTTCATAAGACATATTCATGAAATCAATGCTCATAATAAAACATACTTTTTCATATCACATATGCCGATCCTTATTTTATGAAAAATTATGATTTCATCAATAGTAATTCTTTGCATAAAAACATGATCATTTAAAAATAAATAAGGAGCATAAGATCTACTTACTCATTCATTTTAGATCTTCAAACTTCGTTAGAAGAATCAGCTAATCCTATTTAAAATATCAAATAATCATCAATTTCTATTCTATGAATATAATAAGATTACATCATAAGAAAAGAGGACTGTTGACCGGATGTGTCGGACCATCCAAATACCAGGACAATTTAGGATCTCTGATCTGAGGGTCAGATTTAAGTAACTTAATCAAGAAATTGTGAAGCACAGATTAGATCAAGATCAATCAATAGAGTTCATTAATAATAAATTTGAAAGATACTTGATATGATCAAATGAGATTGACATACAGCACGGATATTAAAGCAACTTTGGATCATCTTGTTAGAGTCAATATGAATCCCTAAAAGATGAAGGCATGACTTGGTACAGGATTCATAGACCTTTTTAGAGAGAGAAAGTCAATTATGAGAGAGAAAGTAGAGAGAGAAAGTGGAGAGAGAATCTTCGTATCCTTCAAAAGTGGCAATCATGATTGAGATCATCAGAGGTTATATCAGGATGACTTAATATGGATTAACTATGATCGATATTATTAATTTGAATAAGGATTGGATCGAGATCCAATCTACTGCACGAATTTCGAAGCAGTCTCAGGTCATCATATTTTATCTCAAGTTTATCCTAGGGTCTATAAAGCAATCAGAGAGAGAGAATGACCCTAGAGAGATAAAATTCATAAAAAGAGATAAAAGGTCTAGAGAGAGAAAATAGGAAAAAAATTTAGAAAGAGAATTTAAAGAGAGAAAATGTAGAGAGAAGGTAGAGAGAGAAAGTCCAATTCTAGAGAGAGAAAAACTTAAGAGAGAGAGATGAGAGAAATTTTCTCTCACATATATTTTTTTTATTATTATTATTATTTTCTTTTTCTTTTTTTTTTTCTTTTCTTTTTCTTTTTTTTTTTTCTTTTCTTTTTCTTTTTCCTTTTTCTTTTCTTTTCACGGGAGCAGAGGACCTGTGTGGTTCTCTTCTTCACGGAACAGGGAGGTCCTTCCTCCCCATTGTTCCCGAACTAAGGGCCTCGCCCCCAACTAACCACCACTCCGACCGATGGAGCAGTCCCCGACGACGTCAAGAGATCGGGTCTGGTGACCGACGACGGCAAACAGTGACGGAAAGAAAAAAAATAAGGTAACATGGAGAAAACAGGGGATCTTCTTTGAAATTTATTTCCAGCAAAATCGATGGCCGACGGTGAGGTCTGGGGTCGTGAGAAAATGAGCAAGAGAGAGAAAAGGAAGGATTGGGACCTTACCTTGGTTCCGGTGGCATCTCCGGTCTTGATTTTCGGTGGGCACGATGAAGGCAATCAACGACTCCATCGAAAGAAAAGAGGGAGAAAGAAGAGAGAGAAAGCCTGATGTTTTCATGGCTTGCTTAAGATAAAGAAGAGGGAATTTATAGATGGGATCTAGGGCTCCTAGAGTCTCAATCTCATTCTGATTCAAAGAGGAAAGACGGACTCTATCAGGAGTCCTCTTCCATTTTTTTTTATTATTATTATTATTTTTTTTAATCTGAATTATTACGATCTCCGTTCGGAGTACAAAAGGGTTTTCTGTTTTTTAAATAAATAAATAAAAACTTTGCAATCGAGGTGACGGCAGCTTTCTTCGCAAGATAGCTAGCTTCAGATACGATGGAGTTGAACCCAAGAGAGGTATAGCTTAAGCTCTTCTGTCACAACAAAGCCAGGAGAAATGGAGAGGTATGCTCATGTCTTCTTCCTTCTTTCATTCCTCTTCTTGTGCTGTTTCTCTTTCTTCTTTGTTTATGGTTTGGCTGCCGGTTCGTTCCAACTAGTCCAAGACCAAAGAGAGATCATGACTAATCTCTCTAATCTCTTTAATCTCTGTTGTGGGTTGTGGGATACCACCACGGACCCTTGCAGTTGGGATGGGGTGACCTGCTCCCCTGCGCCCTCCTCCGTTGTGGCCTCTCTCTCGTTGTCCGGCTTCGGCCTCTCTACCACCAACTCCTCCTTGGTCGCCCGCTTGTTTGACCTCCTCTGCGGCCTACACGACCTCAAGTCCCTCGACCTCTCTCAGACCTCTCTCACCACCATCCCCAGCTCCTACTTCTCCAACTGTAGTGGGCTCTCCCGATTGCAGTCCCTCAATCTCAGCTACAATGGTTGGAGCGGTCCTCTGCCTAGTTTCTCGAGTTTTGGGGCTTTGCAGTCCTTGGATTTATCTTATAATTCCTTATACTGAGACGTGGATTCCGGGCTGGAAAAGCTCACAAGATTGAAACTTTTGAATCTTTCCTTCAATTTCTTCAACGGTACCATCCCAGCTCGAGTTGGTGGTGCAACAGTTCCGAGCTTGGAGGTTCTGGTGCTCTCCGTCAATCGTTTTCACGGCGAAATCCCCGAACGGATTTTTGACTATGAGAACCTCACGTTGCTGGATCTCTGTGAAAATAAGCTAACTGGGTCTATTCCGGATGGGATCGCGAGGCTTTCCAAGTTGGAAGTTCTCCGCCTTTCTTTCAGTCTTCTCAATGGGAGAATCCAAAAAGTAGTATGGCAATGATCAAGACCCTGTCTCAGTTCACTGCCAACCAGAACTATTTCAGTGGCTCGATTCCTCGTGGAATTACTACTCATGTGAGTGTTTTGGACCTCAGCTATAATAGTCTCACCGGGGAGATCCCATCAGACCTCCTGTCGCCGCCGAATTTAGAGTTTGTGGATCTCTCCAGCAATCTCCTCGAAGGACCCATACTGGGAATTGGTCACAAAGGCTCTATCGTCTGCAACTTGGCGGTAACAAACTCAATGGAAGCATTCCATCAACAATTGGGAAGCTTTCCAATTTGACATATCTAGAGTTGAATGACAATGTATTGGGTGGAGAGATTTCATCTGGGCTGGGGAATTGTACAAAACTGATGCTGTTGGATCTATCTTCCAATCAGTTTCAAGGGAATTTGACAAAGGCATTGGGTTACCTTGAACAACTAGTGGTCTTGAAGCTTCAAGACAACCAACTTAGTGGAGAAATACCCGATGAACTCCTGAAGTTTCGGAATTTGAGCACTCTTGATCTCAGCCAGAACTTGCTCACTGGTGAGATACCTCCAGCAGTTTTCAACTTAAACAAGCTTTCAGTTCTGAATTTACGAAGCAACAGATTCTATGGTGCAATACCTGATAGCATCAGTAGCTTCGAGAATCTGATACAACTGCAGTTGGCAAACAACAAACTGAATGGAACACTACCAAGCATGCCACGAGCTTGAGGATAGCTCTGAATCTCAGTAGCAACCTCTTCAGTGGATCCATACCTCCATATCTCGGTGCTTTATCTCAGTTGGAGATTCTCGACCTCTCAACATCATTTAGTGGTGAATTCAACCTCTCTTACTACAATTCAAAGCCTGATAGAATTGGATCTCTCTGATAATCAGCTTTCTGGAGTGCTTCCAAATTTTCCTACATTTGTCAAAGTCATAACCACTGGAAATAAGGATCTCATCATCCCAATTTCAAGCTCTAACACCAGTACATATTCAACTAACACTGAAACTAAGATAAAAATTTCTGACGTCCTTGTTATGATTGTGGCTTTTGTTGGAGGCTTCACTGTTTCAGTCTCAGCGGGTGCAGTTATCCAATAGTGCTTGAAGCACGGGAAAAGCAACCGCCAAAATGCAAGGAGACATGCTTTCCACTCCAGCAGACTTTTCCCTGAAAACTCCATTGAGAAATTGAGAAGGTTCCAGCACTGGCAATACTCCAGAAACCTCAGCTAAGAAATGAAAAGTATGATATATATGTTCACATGTAAAGGTAGAAAATGACTATATACATCCTCCAAAAACCTGTCCTACCAACCTTTTTGGATATATTTGAAGGACCAAATATGATTGGATGTCTACTCTTGGATATCCTCATCAACTCAGAGATTCTACTACAAGTTTTTTTCTCCTATTCAACTACTTTTCAGAAATTACGAGAACATGCAAGTTCCAAGTTGTCATGCATCTTGGAAGTTCTCTGTTTCAAGCTTGAAGGGGCACTAACTTTTGGGTGCCAGATAAGTGCAATTATGCAAGCACAGAAGTGCTAACCAAACATAAAATGAGATGACTAGATCACACAGCAGGTCGGCTTCCCAATAAATAGAAGCTTTCGGATGCTATCTTTTGATAAGCGGAGATCGTTACGACCCATCAACCTCTGTTTCTGAAAATAATATGGATATACGATTTCTTTTCTTCTTTTCTTTCTTTTTTTTTTTTTTTTCTTTTTTTGTGATATGTAATTTAGCTATACAATTACAAACCCCAGCAGTGGTATTTATCACCTAATTCCAATGGACACTAGGTCAGACCACTCTTACGGGATCTTCTCTCTTTATAGCGAGCCAATGAGCTGTGACATTTTTTTACAACAAACTCATGTCATTATTATTATTATTACTATTATTTGAAGCAATAACCAACTCATGCCACTCATTAGCTTGTGACATGAGAAAATTCACCAGACAGATTGACAAGTGCTACAAATATGGCTTGTATCAGTTAAGAATATTGACCAAATTTAGGCAAAAATCCAGAACGATGATATTACTGAAAAAAAGTGAGGGACTGGTAATAGCTTAAATTTGATTAGTGTTCATGGACTGTATGTACGTCGCTTTTGTGTTTGTGCAGCCTTGACGATGTGATCATTGAGGTGACGAATTGCCTTGACGCTATTGAATCCTGATCACAGCCATTTGAGCACCAATTCAGCCCTTTCAATGCTTTCCCAAATTTCTAGGATGCCATGGTACAAACACTTGGACACTTATTCTGATTATGCTTCTTGCCATATATCACCGTACCTGAAAAATACCAGGCATAGTCATAGCTGGACAGGATCCATCATCCACTGGCAATCAGAAAAGAAAGGTATCGCTGGTTCCTGCCACTGTCCATATGACCAAGATGCAAAAATATAGTTTTAGTAAAGAAAATGTTGGGTATGGAACCAAAAGATGTCATTATACGGTGATTTCAAATATGAAAGCTGCAGTAAGTTATGAAATTCAATTGGAATTTCGCTAACGAGCAAATTGTGTCCACTAAAGGTGAGCAAAAATCAAATCTGAATCAATCAAATTGGTGAAACCGAACCAAACCATAGGTTTGGTTTGTTTTAAAATTTTATTCGGTTTGGTTTGGTTGGTTTTTGATATATAAAAAATAAGTTTGGATTGATTCAGATTTGTCAGTAAATAAAATTATTTTCAAATCGAATCGGATCGGTTTTAATAAAATGACATCATTTTGATTAGGGTGTTATTTATGTTGGAGTATTAATGTATTAGAAATAATTCTGAATTTATCATATTGTTTATCAATTTGGTTTTGTATTGATTAGCCTTAAACCCTAAATGACTTACTTACTAGATTATTTATTTTTTTTGTAATGTGTTAGAGATTTTTATCTTAATCTTTAATGGTGGTGTTTGTTTAAAAATTTTATTTTGTTGAGTGATAATATTTTATGTCAACTTAAATAATTTTACTTAATAAATTCTCTTGGTGGTACTCTTATGTGAAAAAGAAATAAATCTTTATGAATCATAAATAATAATAATAATAATAATAATAATAATAATAATATAAATCGATGAACCAAATCAAATCAGACCGATTAAATCATATTGGTTTGGTTTAATTTCAATCTTCTATTGGTCCTAATTTGATTTCTAGAAATATCAAACTGTTTAGGACTGATTTGACTTAGATTTGAGCATAAAATCGGTTCAAACCGGACCATGCTCACCCCTAGTGTCCACAATGCAGCACAAATATGTTTAACTATTTGCTGAATCCATTAGAAATTTCTCTATGAAGGTTGTATATTTGAAGCTCCAAGGACTTCAATTATTTAAGATGACCCAACTATGATGGCAATGTTCCTTGTAATTGATCCAAAGCTAGCTTCAAAACCGTTAGGTTTGTATGGTTTCGCAGCTCCCCATGGAATTTCTCAATCAAATTCATTGCTGTCAAGACGTAGCATCTCCAAATTGGAGAGCTGCCTGACTGTTGCTCGACCGCTTCTGTCAAGTGAATTCTTGCCGATGAGGAGTTTGAAATAAAATAACTTAAAAGGGTTTCGATCAAGGAGTTTTTGAGCTTTCTTCAATAATTTAATGAGAGAAACCCTCCAAGTTCATCCATGATCAGAACTTCAACTTTTCTGAAGCTGTTCAAGCAACCTCACCGGTTTGATTCCTCCTGCTATTACTTAGTATGTGAAATATATTTGGACCCCAACTGAAATAACCTCAGCAGGGAGATCACAGTAGACCTCCTCTAAATCCTTGGAGTATGTGGATTTCACCAGCAATATCCTCCAAAGGCCTTCCCCAAAAAATTGTCTTCAGGATAATATCTTTTGTGGCTGGCACAAATTCGCTAACCAGAAGCATTCCAAGAACAATCGAGCAACTTTGCAAATTGGAGAAGCTAGAGCTTGACTGCTGTGAATTGGATGGAGAGATTTCATGGGAGATGTGGAATTGTAAAATCTAATGGTATTGCACTTGGCTTCGAATTGGCTACAAGGACATTGCCACTAGAGTTGGGTTATCTTAAACAACAAGAGTTCTTGGAGCTTCCAATGAACAATCTCAGTGGAGAAGTCCATTGCGAGTTGGCAAAATTGATGAATGTAAGAGTTCTGCACCTTGGCCACAATCTGTTCCCGAGTGGAGGTCTACAGTTGATGGAAAGGTAGGGGAAATCAGGGGTGCCACCGGGGTCTCCATCTCAAAAGTTCCTCTCGGTTGGCCCACGTTTGACTGGAACTTTGAACGGACTTTTTGGCTGGAATTTTTCGCAGTTTTGGATGTTGGTTTCCCACAGATGGTCCGATACCCGTCTACACTCCTGATGATGCTTGGAGTTAACGAGTACCATGGGTCAGCAGGAGTTCCATGTACAGTGGTCTAACCACAGACCTTGGAGTGCGGTTTGGATCTTCATTCTGCATCTATTATATATTATTAATGTAATTAGTAGTATAGTTATGTTGCAATAGATGTCGTCTTGAAATTTGGGAAGAAGTGGCAGTCGATGCCGACACTAAACGCATGATGGAAGTATATCATTTGTTTTCTAATTGATGATTTAGCTAATCTAGAGTTTTGAAGGTTGGGAAGATTTTCTTTTTTTCCTTTTTTTTTTTTTTTTTTTTTTTTTTTTTGAGATAAGAGTCTTTGAGAGGCGATGCAACTAAATATTTATTGGTAGGAGGACAGGCATGATCAGGAAAGGAGATTTGAACATTCTCTGAATTTGGAGCCAGCACTCCCTGTTACTTGATAATTAATTCGGAATAGTTTGAGCAATTTGATTGTGGAGAAGCGACGTCAATATTAAATTACTTCCTTCTTGATGAAGTTTGAAACGAAAAACAAATGTGGCACAGGAGATCGTGTCCCACCGGACATCCACCAAGATGGGATGATGTGGTTCGATAGATTGGGAAGGATCTAGTGGAGAGGAGAAGTTGAAAGCAGTGTGGGGACGCATGCTAAATTTCAGCAATATAATGGAGAGACTTTGACTATGACAGCGTCTTGCCAAGAAGTCAATTTAGCTAAATCAGACACTTGGGGCCACATCGCGTTGGAAAAAAAACTCTATACCATGACTTTTTGCACGGAAGGGTCTAAATGTAAAAGCACAGCAGCTCACAGATCGAAAACAACTCCTTGTCACAATGTATGACGAAGAGGTGGGCTGTAGGGTCAGGAGAAAATGCTGAATACTAAATAAAAAAGAAAAATAAAAAGAAAAAGAAAAGAAAAGAAAAGAAAAGCTGTTGTCCGGATTCTTGTTTCTAATATGGAGAAAGGAAAGCGAGATAGCGAGTTGGTGCTGCCTAATTCCACCTAGCTGAATCTTCCCATCAGGCGAATCTGTTGAGGTCCAAAAGCTTAAACTTGTTGGTGTATGTGAGCACCACTAAGATCCCTTCACTATTCTACGTGGGATTACAACCACCCTCTCAACAGAATCTTATTATTGATGCCAAATAGGACTGAAATGGATATAGATTGGATACCAATGTATCCATATCTATATTTATTTTGTTTGATAAATATAAATACGAATATAAAAATTATTTGGATACAAAAATTTATATCTATATTTATTTTAAACAGATACGAATACAATTTAAATACTGAAAGTAAAGATATATTGGCGGATATAATTTAAATAAATAAATTTTATGACTACAGAATTAAAGATATTATCAAATAGCTAATAAATCAAGTTAATAACATATTTATATGGTGGTATATTTTTTAAAAAAATTAACAAATACTATGTAAAATTATATAGGATTATATGTAAATTTAGATATTCGGATACAGATCAGATAGTTATCTATCTATGTCCGTATTTTTTTTTTGATGGATATGAATATGGATACGGATATTAGTTAGATTTTAAATTTTTATCTATATTCGGATTAATTCAGATACGAAAATGACTCTGAATGAATAATATCCACACTACTTTCACCCCTAATACTCAGCCAGAGAAAATTGAAGTCCTTGTAGATAGATTTTGTGGCATTTAGTTCATGGGCGTGTTCCTGATGTATGAATAATTACCTTTAAAATGTCAGGGAATCTTATTCTTGAATAATATAATCAAAGGTAGGTGGGGTTTAAACTAAAATCTTATGCACTTCAAATATTTGTAACTTGATGTAAATGAGCCATCACATTGTACCTCTTTGTGGAAAATCATCGTTCTAGTGCAATACTCGACAATGAGAAGTTCAGGAATAAGATCTGTTGCATCAAGGCTCCGGGGCATTGATGTGGTTGATGATGGAGGTGTGACCCATTGCATCAGACCCATGGATGGATCTGCAAAAAAAAAAAATCTGTTCATGCTAGAGGAGATGGTAGGGGCCTCTATTGGAGATCCTTCAATGCTTAAATCAGCCGAAGCTTTGAGTACAGAAAATAAAGAGAGTATAACATGACTTAAGTGAGCGTATCCGAGTCCTCCTCTCGAAGGTTCTCCTTTTATCTTTTATTTAGAGAGATGCCAGAGTTTGTTATCTCCTAACTCATAGATTGTTAGTCTTGAACCTGAAAGTTGTTAGTCATGGGTGCCTGTTATACCTACATGGCCATGTTCTGGGAGCTTGTCAGATGATTCCAACAGATTGCCTTCATAGTAAGTAGGTGAGGTCGGTGTGTAGCCGAGATGCCGTCCTATTCCGTTCCATGCTAGCATGCCCTTTAGGACTTTATTCTTAGTCGTCAGCAATATCCGGACCCAGAGGTTGATGAAGCTTGTGGGATTCATTCCCATTGGCGTTGAGATGTCGATCCAGGGGTCGATTGTGATTTGATTCGGGGATTAAGTTATTGTCGAGCTGGTGCAATTATTTTGTTGCGGTATCTCTGGTGAACTCGACGGTGCTTGTTGTTATAACGGCGTTCCTATAGTCGAGAAAGTCATGGGCATCTGTTATGCTTACCCGGCCATATTCTGAGAGCTTATCAGAATATTCTAACAGATTGCCCTCGTGGTAGATAGGAGAGGTCGACGGGTATCTGAGGTCGATTGTGGTCGGATCTGGAGATCAGGTTATTGTCGAGCTGGTGCAACTACTTTGTTGCAGCATCTCTGGTGAACTTGATGGTGTCCGTTGTCATAACTGCATTTTTGTAGTCAAGAATATATCACAAAAATCATGATTGAGGTGGCACGACCCCATAATAAGACCTAACCTAAGAGTGTAGTTGCAAGCCGATATTCAGAAAACTATTTTAATCTAGCAAATACTCTGTTGATTTTAAAGATTAAAAATAATAAAATATTTTGAAATATTAAAACTGTATATATATTCACGCATGCATGCATGCGTGCATGCATGCATGCTTGTGTATATACATACATACATACATACATATATATATACATACATATACATACATACACACACACATATATATATATATATATAGAGAGAGAGAGATACACACATGCATATATATATATATATATATATATATATATATATATATATATATATATATATATATATATATATGCATACTTCCAAAGCCTCTATTCTCAAACAAACAATCTTCCAAAACTTTCGAGCTCTACATTAGCTAAATAAGTCATCAATTAGAAAACAAATAATATACGCCCATCATGCAGGGCAAGGCCTAGCCTGTCTATCACTTATCAGTTAAAACACAACAATGGGAATAGGGAAAGCAATGCTCTTCAATGGTACTCAAGTACCTGAGCATCAAAAGGGGTGGTGTAATTGTACTAGAATATCGGTGGAAGAGTAATTCTTTGTACACCGTGTGCGGTGTAATAGGAGCGCACCATTCAATAATATTAAGGCACATAACATATTTAGATGGAATAGATATTTAATACCACTCAAAAAAATTTTCTCTAATTTTTAGTGATGAAAATATCTTTCTCTCCATAAAAAAAAGAAAGAATAATATTATTACTTCTTAATGTCTTGTATAACTTTCTAAAAATATATATGATGTCCTAAATGATATATATAATTTCATGTATCTTTATGATATCCTAAACAATATATATGACTTTCTAATATCTTGTATGACTTTCTGTGAATATGTATGACATCTTGAATAATATATATCACTTATTGTGAATATATATGACATCCTAAATAATATATATAATTTTTTAATATCTTATATAATTTTTTATGAATATGTATGATATTTTGAATAATATATATGACTTTCTAATATTTTATTTAATTTTCTATGAATATATATGATATTCTGAATAATATATATGACTTTATGTTGGTTATAATAACCAATAAAAAATCATATAAGATATCAAAAAGTTATATATATTATTCAAAATATTATATATATTGATAGAAAGTTATATATATTATTTTGAATGTTATATATATTGACAGAAAGTCATATATGGTATTAAAAAATTATATATATTATTCAGGATACCATGTATATTCATAAAAAGTCATATATATTATCCAGAATATTGTATATATTTATAAAAATTATATAAGACATCAGAAAGTCATATATATATTCAGGACGTCATGTATATTCACAAAAGTCATATATATTATTCAGAATATCATATATATTTACAGAAAGTTATACAAGACATCAAAAAATTATATATATTATTCAAAATATTATAACTATATAAAAAATTATATATATAGTTTAGGATGTCACGCCCCAAATTCGAGATATAACACGGCTATGCTACCGAGGGATGGAGCCCACGATAACACGAAGTCAATCTATCATAATCATCTAAAATCCGTCAAATAAAAAGATTCAATTCAATTATTCATCAAATAATCGAATCAATATTAGCTCAGAACATCTAAATCCAAAAGCAAGTACCAACCCAAATTTCAACATTCATAAATAACTATAAATCTGTGATTATAAAATGAACTAAATTTCTGCTGTCAAATTTTCAAGCTTGCTATGTAGCTCTTCAAGCTTGGATTCTTTTTATCGATCCTAACCTTATTCCTCTATTCAAATAAAAAAAAATAAAAAGAATATGAGCTACACTAGTCCAGTAAGTAGAACTTACACTTCTTTATCGGATCAAGCATAAGTTTTTCATGATAATGTAAAATTTAAAAAATAACAGATAATACAAAATAAAATATTTCATAGAGCATATAACAAAATAAGTTATAAACTCATCATGCATGCATAAATCATGTATATTTCACAATCATGAATCGTAAATCATTTTCATCATGTATTCATATCATGTTTTAAAATATTGCTCACAGATATTCATGCTAAGGTCACTATTATACCCGTGACAGGGCCATGTTTCTTAATCGATAGAGTTCTTAATTCATGTGCCAACTTTATACCCGCTGGCAGGGCCATGTTTCATATGGATGCTAAATCCAGATGTCAACCTTCCCAAAGGGATTCATTCATAGCCATCTGAGAGCTTTTAAAATCTTTATATCTTTTTCTTAAAACATACATATACATAGATGGAAAATAATAAAATCTTATGCTTCATAATCATGCAACTTTTTATAAAATACATTCATACAATCAATGCTCATAATAAAACATGCTTTTTTATATCACATATGTCGATCTTTATTTTATGAAAAATATGACTTCATCAATAAGAGATTATATGCATGAAAATTATGGAGATTTAAAAATAAATAAGGAGCATAAGATCTACTTACCTCGTTCATCTTAGATCTTCAGACTTCGTTAGAAAAATCAGCTAATCCTATTTAAAATATCAAATCATTATCAATTTCTATTTCATGAATATAATAAGATTAAATCATAAGGAAAGAAGACTGTTGACCGGATGTGTCGGACCATCCAGATACCAGGGCAATTCAGGATCTCTGATCTAAGGATCAGATTCAAGTGACTTGATCAAGAAATTATGAAGCATAGATTAGATCAAGATCAATCAATAGAGTTCATTAATAATGAATTTGAAAGATACTTGATATGATCAAATGAGGTTGACATACAGCACAGATATCAAAGTAACTTTGGATCATCTTGTTAGAGTCAATATGAACCCCTAAAAGATGAAGGCATGACTTGGTACAGGATTCATAGACCTTTTTAGAGAGAGAAAGTTAATCATGAGAGAGAAAGTAGAGAGAAAAAATGAAGAAAAAATCTTCGTATCCTTTAAAAGTGGCAATCATGATTGAGATCATCAGAGGTTATATCAGGATGACTTAATATGGATTAACCATGATCGATGTTATTAATTTTGAATAAGGATCGGATCGAGATCCAATCTACTGTACGAATTTCGGAGCAGTCTCAGATTATTATATTTTCATCTCAAGTTTATCCTAGGGTCTGTGATACAATCAGAGAAAGAGAATGACCCTAGAGAGATAAAATCCATAAAAAAGAAAAAAAGGTCTAGAGAGAGAAAATAGAGAGAAAATCTAGAGAGAAAAAATGGAGAGAGAATGTAGAGAGAGGAGAGAGAGTCCTATTATTTTATATATTTTTTTTATTTTTTTTTCTTCTTCTTTTTCTTTTCCTTTTTTTTCTTTTCCTTCTTCTTTTCTTTTTCTTTTTCTTCCTTCTTCTTCTTTTTCTTTTCTTTTTTCTTTTTCCTTCTTCTTCTTTTTCTTTTCTTCTTCCCACGGTTGTCTTGGGCTGAAACAAGGGACCATGTGGTCCCCTCCTTTGCTCAGCCGACCAAGGGCCGCAGCCATCATGGCGGTGGCCGGCGACAAGGGCCGACGATCCCATGGCTCGGAGGGACCAAACCAATGGTTGGCGGTGACCACCGACGTCGAAAAATCGAAGAAAAATAGGTAAAAATAGAGGTTTCTTCTGCAATAAAATTCGACGACTCTGATCGCCGATGAGCATGCACACCGGCACGAAAAGGAAAGGGGAGAAGAGAAGGAGGAGGAGACTCACCTTCGACGTTGGCGAGGCTTTCCGATGAGAAATTGGATGGGCACAGGTCGGGTCTCCACGGTGGTTATCCGATGATTGCCACCGACTGAGTCTCGGGTCTTTGGTGAGAGGGAGAGAGGAGGGTTCTCCTCCTTAAATAGAGTCGGAGGGGGCTCTTTCCGTCTCCGATTGGGAGCCGATGAGAGGAGGAAGAAGACTCCCTAAGGGAGTCTTCTCCTCTATTTTTTTTTATTTTTTTTTTATGTTTGGGCTTTGTGGGCTGGTTTTGGCCCCAATTGGGCCGGGTTATCACATTCTATCCCCCTTAAAAAAATTTTGTCCTCGAAATTTAACATACCTTCATTTTCAAATAAGTGTGGATATCTCATCTTCATATCATCTTCAAGCTCCCATGTAGCCTCTCTCTCTTCATGATTACTCCAGTGAATCTTCACATACAGAATGATACGCCATCTTAGAATTTGCTCTTTTCGATTATAATTCGGAGAAAAAATTCTTCATAGGTTAAATCTTCATGAACTTGCAATGGCTCATACTTTATCACGTTATTTGGATCAGCTACAAAAATTTTTTTAATAGTGAAACATGAAAGACATTATGCACTTAGAATAAATCTGATGGTAAAGCTAGTTCATAAGCAACATCTTCTACTCGGCTTAAAATTTCAAAAGGTCTAATATATCGCGGACTCAGCTTGCCATGTCTCCCAAACTTCATGACACTTTTTGTAGGTAATACTTTTAGAAAAATATGATCATCGAAGTAAAATTTCAATTCTCTTTTTTTTCTATCTGCCCAACTCTTCTGTCGATCCTGTACTACTTTGAGTCTTTCCATGATCAGATAGATTTTCTCTCTAGCATCTATTTATTATCAGTAAAATTCTTCCTTATTTACAACTAACGTATTTCATAATATCTTTTGATTTAAAGGATTAATATTTCTAATCAATTCAAACCATCACGCTTTTGCTGCACACTCTGATCTCAACTTACCAAATTATCTAAGTCTATCAAAAATATCTTTGTATATTAAATCAATCAAAGACAGATCCAACTTTCAAATTTCATATACAATTTAGGATAAAATTTAAGGTTTTCTTATCATTACTATCTCTTAGGTATAGCACATCAAAATTAAATCTTCATCCACCTTCTATGTTTGAACTTATTACATAAGTTTCACCACTCCTCAAGAATCCAATATGTCTAGAATTAATTTGAGCTAACCTTCGATTTACCTTACAATCATTTAGACAACTTTCAAACCAACCTTTCTTTGCAAAGAAATTAACATCAAAATCAGCAAAATTATCATGTCCTTTATCCATATAGGTTTAGCATTCCAATGTCATCGAATATACCCAACATAATATATCAATATCTTTCACTTCATTCTAGGATCAACACTTCTCGTACTCAGGTCAACCTTGCTAATTGAAATCTAAGATACAACTCATCAATTCTATTAGAGACATCATATGCCACTTATACATAAATTTCATCATAATATCTATTGATTCGAAATTAAATTATTGAATCCTTTCTTTTATATCTATCATGTTCCTCATGATCTTAGCCTCAAGTTCAAATATCACTAAAGTCACAATCCTGAATAATGATAACCTTAAGCTCAAATATCACTTAAGTCATATTCTCGAGTGATCATAACCTAAACTTTATATCATTTTATTACGTCCTTAATGATCATAATCTTAAGCTCTAATATTAACCATTATACTCCACTCGGTCACATCCTATTGATCATACATAAAGTTTTGATATCACTTCATAATCTCAATGATCTTAAACCTAAGTTCTGACATTATTCTATCATATCCTAATCATTTATATCATAATCTTCAATGATCATAACCTAAGCTCTGATACCATAAAATGTCATGCTCCAAATCTGAGACATAACATGGCCATGCTACCGAGGGATGGAGCCCACGATAACACGAAGCTAATCCATCATAATCATCGAAAATCTATCAAATAAAAAGATTCAATTCAATTATTCATCAAATAATCGAACCAATATTAGTTCAGAATATTTAAATCCAAAAGCAAGTACCCACCCAAATCTCAACATTCATAAATAACTACAAATTCGTGATTATAAAATAAACTAAACTTCTGCTACCAAATTTTCAAGCTTGCTATGCAGATCTTCAAGCTTGAATTCTTTTTGTTGATCCTAACCTTATTCCTCTATTCAAACAAAAAGAAAACAAAAAGAATATGAGCTACACTAGCCCAATAAGTAGAACTTGCACTTCTTTATCGGATCAAGCATAAGTTTTTCATGATAATGTAATATTTAGAAAATAACAGATAATACAAAATAAAGTATTTCATAGAGCATATAACAAAACAAGTTATAAACTCATCATGCATGCATAAATCATATATATTTCACAATCATGAATCGTAAATTATTTTCATTATATATTCATATCATGTTTCAAAATATTGCTCACAGATATTCATGCTAAGGTCACTATTATACCCGTGATAGGGCCATATTTCTTAATCGACAGAGTTCTTAATTCATGTGCCAACTTTATACCCGCTGGTAGGGCCATGTTTCGTGTGGATGCTAGCTCCGGATGTCAACCTTCCCGAAAGAATTCATTCATAGCCATCTGAGAGCTTTTGAAATCTTTATATCTTTTTCTTAAAACATACATATACATAGATGGAAAACAATAAAATCTCATGCTTCATAATCATGCAACTTTTTATAAAATACATTCATACAATCAATGCTCATAATAAAACATGCTTTTTCATATCACATATGTCGATCCTTATTTTATGAAAAATATGACTTCATCAATAAGAGATTATATGCATGAAAATTATGAAGATTTAAAAATAAATAAGGAGCATAAGATCTACTTACCTCGTTCATCTTAAATCTTCAGACTTCGTTAGAAAAATCAGCTAATCCTATTTAAAATATCAAATCATCATCAATTTCTATTCCATGAATATAATAAAATTAAATCATAAGGAAAGAGGACTGTTGACTGGATGTGTCGGATCATCCAAATACCAGGATAATTCAGAATCTCTGATCTGAGGGTCAGATTCAAGTGACTTGATCAAAAAATTATGAAGCACAGATTAGATCAAGATCAATCAATAGAGTTCATTAATAATAAATTTGAAAGATACTTGATATGATCAAATGAGGTTGACATACAGCACGGATATCAAAGCAACTTTGGATCATCTTGTTAGAGTCAATATGAACCCCTAAAAGATGAAGGCATGACTTGGTACAGGATTTATATACCTTTTTAGAGAGAGAAAGTCAATTATGAGAGAGAAAATAGAGAGAGAAAGTGGAGAAAAAATTTTCGTATCCTTCAAAAGTGGCAATCATGATTGAGATCATCGGAGGTTATATCAGGATGACTTAATATGGATTAACCATGATCGATGTTATTAATTTCGAATAAGGATCAGATCGGGATCCAATCTACTATATGAATTTCGAAGCAGTCTCAGATTATTATATTTTCATCTAAAGTTTATCTTAGGGTCCGTGATACAATCAGAGAGAGAGAATGATCCTAGAGAGATAAAATCCATAAAAAGAGATAAAAAGACCTAAAGAGAGAAAATAGAGACAGAATCTAGAGAGAAAAAATGGAGAGAGAATGTAGAGAGAGGAGAGAGAGTCCTATTATTTTATATAATTTTTTTTATTTTTTTTCTTCTTCTTTTTCTTTTCCTTTTTTTTCTTTTCCTTCTTCTTTTCTTTTCTTTTTCTTCCTTCTTCTTCTTTTTCTTTTCTTTTTCTTTTTCCTTCTTTTTCTTTTCTTCTTCCCACGGTTGTCTTGGGCTGAAACAGGGGACCATGTGGTCCCCTCCTTTGCTCAGCCGACCAAGGGCCGCAGCCATCATGGCAGTGGCCGGCGACAAGGGCCGACGATCCCATGGCTCGGAGGGACCAAATCGGTGGTCGGCGGTGACCACTGATGTCGAAAAATTAAAAAAAAAGGGTAAAAATAAAAGTTTCTTCCGTAATAAAATCCGACGACTCTGATCGCCAACGAGCGTGCACACCGGCACGGAAAGAAAAAGGGAGAAGAGAGGAAAGAGGAGGAGACTCACCTTCGACGCTGGCGAGGCTTTCCGACGAGAAATTGGACGGGCACAGGTCGGGTCTCCACAGTGGTTTTCCGATGATTGCCGCCGACTGAGTCTCAGATCTTTGATGAGAGGGAGAGAGGAGGGTTCTCTTCCTTAAATAGAGCTGGAGGGGGCTCTTTCCGTCTCCGATTAGGAGCCGGTGATAGGAGGAAGAAGACTCCCTTCGGGAGTCTTCTCCTCTATTTTCTTTTGTTTTTTTTTTGTGTTTGGGCTTTGTGGGCTGGTTTTGGGTCCAATTGGGCCGGGTTATCACACAGGACATCATATATATTCATGAAAAGTCATGCATGTTGGTGGATATCTGGCCAGGACACTATCTCACATGATCTTTTTGATACCGTGCGTCGCAACAAGAAGAAAAAAGAAATAAAATAAAAAATAATCAAATACGTGGATAAACCAAAAAAGGACTCGCCTTCATGGAGCATGCAAACTTCACTATGAGAAAAGAGAAAAAATTATAAGAGAAGATCACACTCTCAACTCTTGTACACCCAATCTCTCCCTCACAAGAAGCTCTTCCTCACAAAAGTTTTCTCTTTAGGTAGACCCTCCTGAACCCGTGTAGCGATCGCTATCCAGAAGCCCTACTCTTGCTCTTCTCGGTGCCTCGTCGCCTGTGTTCTCAGGTTTTCTACCGAACTACTGCGCACCACACCCTCTCTATTTGTGAACAGGGCCTTATAAAGGCTTAAAACCTAGGGTACATCAGAAACAATCTTCTGATCGAACTTCTACAACTTTTGGGTCATCCGATCTGCATCAAATGATCAAAACAACCCGCTAGATCACGCCCAAATGAATCATAAAAGCTCTCAACCCTTGGATCATCATCAGAAGATCAATCCACCATCCGATCGCACCTTCGATCCACAGAATAAGCCGTAGACCGTGAGAATCGAGTAGGAAACGTCGCTCGGTCCATGATGGACCATGAGAAATCGAGGAGAAACGCCCCCAAGATCCACACACCTGGCCATGGACCACCCGATCCACCATGGATCGAGATATTAGCGAGCTGAGCCCGCACGCGTGCGCGTGGGGTTGGGCCACGCCCGTGCCTGTGCCCCTGGGCCTGGGTCGTGCTCCTACGCGAGCACCAGGGCCTGGGATGTGCTCCACATGCTGGGTCGAGCTTTGTGTGCTTGGGCCACGCGCTGCCTCACCACCGTCGCTCCATCAGTCCACCATCGGTCTTTCGTCGCTCCAAATTTCATATCAACTTCAATCAAGCATATTTCGATCATTCGGACTCCATTTGAGGTGATCTTGAGCTCGTTGGACTCCGTTCATTGTCGCAGGCATCGTTGTGGACTCAATATGGATCGAATCTCGATACATCAAATTCTAACAATCTTCACTTCGACTCGACATTCGATCTCTTCGTAACTCTGAGAGCTTCTGGATCTCCTCGCCACCATGTCTGGAGGCAATCGTCTACTGATCATAGATGGACAAACATGGAAGTCAAGCCAGGCTGCTTGATCCCATCTCTGTCGTATGCTGTACTCCTCCGGATCTGAGATCTGCTCGAGGTATCATCCTGCGGTAATAGAAATCTCATCTTACGATATCATCTCTCATCCTCCTGAATCTCGCATCTCGTGCCCGATCCACCTCCACCAGGAGCTCCACCTGGCTCTGGGCTCCTCCTGGCTCCCAAAGCTCCATCTCACACTGGGCTCCCCGTTAGATAGTAATGTCCCCTCATCTTCTTCTTCCCCTCTAGAGCAGTCCTGTCGTCATGTAGCACTTTCAGGATTTCTCCACCAACTACCATCCTATAGCCTCTCGAATCCAGTTTGCTCAGTGAGATAAGATTCTGTCTGAAATCGGATATGTATCGGACCTCCCTCAATCTTTTCACTGCACCATCATATGTCCTCCAGCTGACCATCCCAATTCCTCTGATCGCACAGTTCGTTCTATCCAGTAGATAAACAGTGCCCTCACTACTCTCCAGGGAGTCAAACTGCTCCTCTCTGCAATATAAATGATAGATGCATACAGAATCTAAAATCTACTATTGAAAAAAAGTAGATACCTTATCAGATATCTCTAGGATATCTCTCTCTGAATCGCTACTGACCGTCACTACAGTAGCCATCATCCGATCTCTAAGTTGAGAGCAATCTCTGACTAAATGTCCCAACTCGTCACATAGATAATATCTGATCTTGCTCAAGTCCCTCATTCTGGACTTGGACCATCCTCATCGTGATCTCCTATCGCTCCGTCTACCACTTTCTGCTCATCTAGAAACTACCAAAGCTGAGCTGTCCCCACCTGAGCTCGAAGCTGGGTTCTCTCTCCTGAGAACCTCATTCTAGAAAATTACTATGGTGACCTCATCCATCTTGATGGTGCTCTTTCTCACTAGAAGAGCAATCATCAAGGACTCATATGAAGGGGGAGCAATGCTAGCAAGACCAGCGCCCTAGTCTTCTCCTCAACATTCTCGTCAATGCTGAGGAGGTCGGTGAGGATCTTCTGAAAATAGCTGAGATGCTCCTGCACGCTTTGCCCCTCAATCATCCGCAGCTGATAGAACTGTCTCCAGAGAAAAAGAGTGTTAGTGAGAGATTTTACCATGTACAACTCCTCGAGCTTCGACCACAGCACCATCAGAGAAATCTCGTCAAGCATATGGATTACCACCTTATCTGCTAGCTAGATGCATGCGGATGGTACTCACCGCCTGCATCTGGAGTCGCCTCCAATCTTGCACCTCCATGGTGGTCGGCTTCTCTTCGTATAAGAGAGCATCGATCAACCCTTGATGGATGAGCACGTCCTTCAACCTTGCCTGACACAAAGAGAAATTACTCTTTTCATCAAACTTATTGATCTCCATCTTAATTGATCCTATCTTCTCCATCTTCAGTCTTGCTCACCACCGCTGTAATTTGCATTCTGGTACAGTCTCGCTCTGATACCATTTGTTGGTGGATGTCTGACCAGAACACCATCTCTCAAGATCTTTTCAATATCGCACGTCACAATAGGAAGAAAGAAGAAATAAAATAGAAAATAATCAAATACGTGGACCAATCAAAAAAAGACTCGCCTCCACAAGACATGCAAACTTCACTATGAGAAAAGAAAAAAAATTACAAGAGGAGATCACATCCTTAACCCTCGTACACCCAATCTCTCCCTTACAAGAAGTACTCCCTTACAAATGCTCTCTCTTTAGGAAGACCCTCCTGAACCTCTGAAGTGATCACTGTCTGCTTTTCAGAAGCTCTGTTCCTGCTCCTCTCGATGCCTCATCACCTGTGTTCTCGGGTTTCTTGCTGAACTACCGTGCACCACACCCTCTCTGTTTGTGAACAGGGCTTTATAAAGGCTTAAAACCCAAGGTACATTGGAAACAATCTCCTGATCGGACTTCTACAATTTTTGGGCCATCTGATCTACACCAAATGATCAAAACAACCCACTGGATTATGCCCAAAATGAATCATAAAAGCTCTCAGCCGTTGGATCATCATCGAGAGATCAATCCACCGTCTGATCGTGCCTTCGGTTCACAGAATAAGCCGTAGGCCATGAGAATCGAGTAGGAAACATCACGCGGTCTATGGTGGACCGTGAGAAATTGAGGAAAAATACCCCCTCGATTCACATGCCCGACCATGGACTGCCCGATCCACCATGGACCGGGATATCAGGGAGCTGAGCCCGTGCGTGTATGCGCTTGGGCTTGGGCCGCACTTGCGTCTGTGCGCCTGGGCCTAGGCCACACCTCCGTGCGAGCGCCCGAGCTTGGGACGTGCTCCGCATGCTGGGCCAGGCTCTGCGCCCCTGAGCCGCACGCTACCACGCACTGCCGCACCACCGCCGGCCGCCGCCGGTCCTCCGCCACTCCGAATTTTATGTCAACTTTAATCAAGCGTATCTCGATCATCCGTACTTCGTTTGAGGTGATATTGGGCTTGTTGGACTCCGTTCGTCGTCACGGACCTCATTGTGGGCTCAATATGGATCGAATCTTAAGGCATCAAATCCTAACAATGCAAGGCATTAAGAAATAATAATACTGTTTCTTTTTTATTCTATGAAGGAAAGAGTATTTTCATTATTAAAAATTAAAGAAAGAAAAAGCTGAGCGATATTAAATATTTATCCTATCATTAAGTATGCTACATGCTCTAATGTGATTTGGCAGTGTGCTCCATATTAATTTTATGGCACCATATATGGTGCACAAAGACTTTCTTATCGGTAGAAACCAACTTCCAAGACACCAAAAATTCCGGGCCCAAAAAGTCCATTAAAAGCTAGGCAAGGTGAAAGACACTTTCAGGATAAAGACGTCTCTGGCATCGCTATTTTTCCCTGCATGAAATTCTTTATGCACGGTGGGAGCATAAAAAATCTGACGTGGAGCACATCGTCTCGTTCGATTGGTTCATATAGTCATCACTTTTCAACGTGCATTTAATACCTATAGATTATTTTTTTCATTTAAAAAATTTATATGATGAAAATACTTCTGTCATTTGGTTATGATACCGCTTCACAAAAATTATGATATCCCAGCACTAAACAAAAAATCAAAGGCACTAACCCTTTCTACAATACTTCCTGTCATCCGTAGCCTAAATTATGACTCTCAGAATGTCATAATACGCTATAGAGGAAAAAAGATGAATATATGTAGAAACAGAATTATGACATCTCTTCTTAAAAATTATGACATTCTTTCACAAAAATTATAACGTTTCGGTACTAAATAAAAAATCGAAGGGATGTATCATAATTTTTTTGAAGAAGTATCATAATTTTTGTGAAAGAATATCATAATATGTCGTAATTTTTTCAAAGAATAAGAATGTCATAATTTTTTTGAAGAGATATCATAATTTTTATAAAAAATATTAGAATCAAAGAACAGAAATATTTTTACCATATAAAATTTTTAAATAAAAAAATAATTTATAAATATTAATATATATAAAAAAATAATGATTATACAGAACAATCACGCTCCACGTCAGATTTTCTGCACCGCCTACGGTGCATAAAGAATTTCTGTTTTCCCTGCTTTTCCATCTTCGGTAAACCACCAAGTCAAGCTCCACTTTCTCTCTTAAATCCCCACGTAGCTTTCAGCCCGTTCCAAACGTCTCAGAAGGGCATAAAGAATTTCTGTTTTCCCTGCCTTTCCATCTTCGGTAAACCACCAAGTCAAGCTTCACTTTCTCTCTTAAATCCCCACGTAGCTTTCAGCCCGTTCCAAACGTCTCGGAATCGGAATCTGTTTTAAAGACTGCAGGCTCCGTCAGTCAACTCTGACCCAAAGAAAAATCCACACGTTTTCCGCTTCTCTTTCCTTTCGATTCTCCAACCATCCCAGTTTGGGATTGCATTTGCTCGCAGAATTTTTGAAAGTAAGCTTTTTGCTAGTAAAATTTTTAATAAAAAAATTATTTATTATTTAATAACTATATTTTCAAAACATCATAGAACTTTAAAATTTATTTGGCAACTAAATTAAAAAATTATTTTAAATATAAGAAAATAATAATAAATTATACATAATATAATAATCATAGTATTAGTATAATATAATATAATTTAACATAATATATTATCTAATAATATAATATAATATTATATGATAGTATAATAATATAATATTATATAATATATTTTATTATTTTGTTAGTTCAAATAAATTTTTCAGGGGCTTATGAAAGTGCTTTTAGAGTAAGATTAAAGTATATCTTTCGGATAAAAAAAAAGCATCCACTTTCTCCTACAAAATCCATCGTTGGATCATCAAGGGTCACTTTGACAGTTGTGCAGGCAAATAAACGATGGTGCGCAAAATATTTTAAAATATATATAATAGATGTATGACTGAAATCAAAATAAATATAGATCGGATATCAATATATTTATATTTATTTTATTTTAAATAAATATAAATATAATTTAAATATTAAAAATATGAATATAATTATAAATATAAATTAGATAATTAAATTTTATAATTATAGAATCAAAAATATTATTAAATAGATGATAAATCGAATTAATAATATATAAATTATATAATTATATTATTTTTAAAAAAAATTAATAAATATTATATAAAAATTATATAGAATTACAGTAGATTTGGATATTTGGATATGGATTTTTTTTACGGATGTAAATACAAATATGAATATTAATCGGATTCTCAAATTTTTATTTCTATTTAAATTATTTTGGATATAAAAAAATTAAAAAAAATAAATTTAAATAGATATTATTTATATTATTTTTATCTTTAAATGGATGGTCCGACACACGGACATGTGT